>NC_091132.1:137412438-137718105 GCF_040183065.1 Periplaneta americana
ATTGGAGGCATTGGCAAACTTCTCTTATTCGTTTTTGTCAACAGGTCATCGAAAAGGTTAGCAATCTCAAAAACAGTTTTTTTTATCAAATCGGAACCATTTTTTAAAATTCTATATCATTATAAAATTCCACGGGATTGTCTTTAGGCCTATCTCTAATGTAGCGCTTTCGTACATTGTCCACTAATTGTGCCATCTCTTCCGCACGTTCTAATAAATAATTCGACAACCTCCAAGACGTCCGCCATTTTTCTACAAAGTGACACTTTCGGCTCAAAGTGTGGTCGGAAGTACACTTTCATCCAGAGTGTTCCTTTGCACCAAAGTGTCGACTGTGCAACGGAAAAGTGATAATTTGCGTCTTGCAAAGGATACTTTAATCGAAAGTGTCGACTATGATACCAGTCTCAGTCTCGAACAGAATTGAGTACCAGGGGTATTTACTTGGGATAAAGGCGGTAAGCACGTAGGGCTGACATACCTATTACCACAAACGCCGATTGTCTAAAAAAAAAGGTGGGAGCCTTAATCCAGCAATACCCTGTGGGGCTCCATGACTTCAAGTAGGGACACTGTCACCTTTTTACATACAGTCAGCTTCGGTTATAATGAACCTCTGCGGACCAGCATATTTCGTTCACTATAGCCGAGGTTCACTAAAACCGAAGTGTGTGTTTTTATACTATTGACGTTGCTATACATACAGTATTAATACCCGTTTGGGGCAGACCACGTTCAATATCAGTACTAATGTTCGCTGTATCTTCCAACATAAACAATTTACGCTTCGACATCCTGATGTTCAGAATTCGAAACTTGAATCTAATCTAGCCATGTAGGTAGTAGGCACTGACCGATTTCGCACCTCTTCCCACTAGAGACATACTACTATGTACTCGGCCTTGGAATTTCCTTCAGTTCACTTTTACAAAGATGCAGGAGGAAGGGTTGAGGACCATTATACTCTAATCCTTCTTGTATTTACTCTTTGGTCATCACTCTACTCCCTTTCCTATTCTTCTAATAACCTCTTTTAAAGGGGTCAGAACTAATCCTTCCTTTATCCCTCATTGCATACAATATTCTCTTTAATATATTTTTCAAACTGTACAGGAAGCTGATGGAATCCTTTATCTTTCAATGCAAATAAGGAGTAGAAGGTTTGAGATTTTGTTCTGAACATATTCTTGGAAGTTTATAGGAGAAAGGGTTTCCTAAATTACCATTTTGTCAATTTTAAAATTACATTTTCTTGGGGAAGTTATAGTTTTAGGTTCACTATAACCGAAGTGAGGGTTCACTATAAACGGAAATATTAATTTACTTTTTAATGTATGCGGGTCAGAACCAACTATTTAGGTTCACTATAGCCGAATGTTCACTATAAGGTCAATTCCACTGTGACGGGTGTTACTTTCAGAAAGAGATTCTTCGAAATTTAATTGGAATACAATAATTAATAAAATATTTTTACTAGTTCTTTTATACTCCAATTAATTTCCACTTCTTGCTTATCAGACACAACTAATTATTTTTTTTTCTGAACATTATTTGTCAGGCGATATAAGTGAAATAAACAATGTGATGGGTGTAACATGAAAAAGACATGCATAAATTAATGATACAGTTTAACTGATAACTCTGTGAAGTTCACAGTTTGAATTAATTGTGTTACCTATTTTCAGTGAGAGGAAAGTTCAAGGAATCGAGTGATATAATGGATGTAATTAAAATATTAAGCCCTACACTTACAATTTAATTAACCTTATGTGACGGGTGTTACTTAATAATGTGACGGGTGTTACTTGTCTGAAGAAATTTCACATTTGGTTTTTTTTTTTTGGTTCAAATCATAGAACATATATTTTCTGTAGTTCACTACATAGACTTAAGAGTTCTGGTAGCCTAATATCAATGGTAGACATATGTTTTCAAAGTGTGCAATTTTTTTTAAGTTAACTTTAACTTAGTAAATTATAAATATGATGTTGACAGCTTCAAAATTGTACTTCTGACGCTCTAAAGTAAATTAATACAAATATTTAATAGAAACAATAAAAAATACAGCCATAAAATCAAAATAGTCTCGCTAGAAGTACAGATTCGCTTTTGATATTAAACTGTTGTTCCTAACATAAATTTACTTTTTAGTATATATGCTCACTTCAACAAATGCTAAATATAAATGTATATTTCTCACAATGGAATTTAATAAATTTTACTAAAACTGTAATTACAAAACAAAATACAACAACTTAAGCAGCATCATACTCAGAGCTTGTCTCAATTTTTACTATTTGGACAGCTGTTCCTAGTGACTGGAATTTCGTTTCACTGAAAACACTAGTGTTTATTAATGCAGCTTTTCTTGCCCTTTAGTTTCGAACTTTCAGTTTTGTTTTCTTACTGTGAGCAGTAAATTCTTTTCTTGATAGCTTCTTTGTTCTCCTAAGCTTTTCCCTCCCTCCCTCCCTCCCTCCCTCTCTCTCTCTCTCTCTCTCTCCTTCTGCAAATAGTCTTCATATCTGTGTTGTTTGGGTAGAGGGAGATGTCATAAAATGAGCTTGGTGATAAATGAAAATTAAACTTGGAACTCTTACTGAAAATACTTTTCTACACAAAACACAACAACTGCTAGTATTCTTTTCATTTTTGCACACTAACTTGTATAATTTAACTTGTGTGTTCATCTGGGGAACAAAATTCCATCTGCACAAAAAATTACTTATTCCCCTTTACTCGAACACCACAGAATTTTATCTTCATTTAATTTTCTTCGCCTAGGGAATTCAGTTGCCTCTCAGCTGCTGATTTCCCCATTCTGCAATTAAATATATACGGTATCCAGCTATCTCAAAACGTTAAAATAAATAATTGCATGGTTAACATGCAGCTTCGTATATCCTAAAAATGCAACAGCTTAATCTGCATTTATTTTTAGGTTATGCTAGTGGTTAATATCTTCAGTAATTCATTCCTTGTTAAGTAAGCAAGAAAAATGTTACAGAATAGAAAAGTACTATGATTAACTAAAATAGAACATAAGTACATTTACCTTTGTAGCCTATAATTTTTATGTAAATCAGAACTTTCGACCAAACATTCAGCTTAATGTAAATTTGGTGGGAAATCTTTCAGACAAGTAAGATTTTGGAGGAAACAGGTATTGACGACTGTTGATAATTTAAACTTCAGATTTACCAACATTTGAAACTTATTTAATAATGTGTTGCGGGAACTACCTGCAATAAATCAAAATACAGAATTCCTGTGTTCTCCGTGCTCTAATTTTGTAACACCCGTCACATTAAAACACTTGTTATTTTTAGTTTTAAAAAAATTAAAAAAAATACTGTACCTTTGGCATCATATTTTGACTTTGGTTTCAATAATTGGTGCCTTCAGGACAAAAACTGAGAGCAAGAGAGTAACTTTAAGCATATTCTGTGACGGGTGTTACATAAAAACACTTATTTTAAAAATAGCAAATTTTTAAACTCACTGACATTCATAAAAGTAAATTGACACTGATTTTAAAGTCTTCTCTTTCTGTTAATAGAATTACAACAGAGAACAGCCTTGTTTATTAATTTTAAGTTATGGTTTGGCAACAAACTGCCAAAGTAAATTTGACAGATCAAAAGTACACAATAAAAATATTCACTTCGGATGTATGTAAAACAAAGATGAATTAAATAAATCGAACTTTTCTGTTAATTTCTGAAAATATGAACTTTCCTGAAGAAAATGATATAAAGAACATATACTGAACACGAAATTTAATTTTTAACTTCAATGTCCAACCTATCGTGGAACTGACCATAACCGAGTTCACTATATCCAGAGTTGACTGTATATTAGCATTTTCATTTAGCTGCCATGAAAAAGAGTTGGTTAGAAGAGTTCATCCATAAATTCTAATTGTTATTCTTTGCACTTTTTTTGTAGTAATCAGTGTATAGTTATCCAAACAAAAGACGTAGCTTACAGAACTCACGTCGAAGGATACAAAGAGCGAAGGAAAGCAGATTAAGCTATGAAGAAGACTTCTGTGTTTAAACTATCAACACGGCCGCTATTCAGCAGTATCTACTTCAAAGACGCGGCACTTTACACCTTTTCTTTGTGAGTTTTATTTGAGTAATATTTATAACGTTTATACTCAAGGAATTAAGGTGCAGTGTCGGCGCTGCATGAGAGTCACAGGAACGGTTTCATATTTCACATATCAATACGTAGGGCATATGCATCCATAGATAGTTGCTAACCACTAGGATCGCTACTTTCGCCTCATCACAGACAATGCGAAATAGTACCTGCACAGTCTATTGTTCCTAGTACCCTCAACAACTCAAGTTTCGTGACTGTATATACTAGGCTGTGATATAATCTACAAAGCAGTTAGAAACAGTTGTATCATCAATCTTGTTATAATGAGTATTACATGCAAATTCAGAATAGTGAAAGCTAAAATGTAGATATGAATGTTAATTACAAATAAAAAATAATTTAATAAAAAATTCCAAATAAATAATTAAATATTAATAAATAAAAAATTAATAAAATAAAATTGCAACAAACTTAAAATGATAGTTGCTTATTTGTGTTACGTGTGATATTCAAGCAATGAAAGGTCGAGGTAATGCATTAATTTTTTACTGAATGAAGTTTATACATTGAATATTACATTTTCTTTGCAGTGCGTAAAATTACTTCTTTTTAAGCATTAGTGTTTTAAAGGTTCAATTTAGATACTGATAACAGTGACTAAAATGCAACGTTACGCACTATAATAGAAAAATATAATTATTCATTGTAATTCGGAGACCGGTGTGTGTTCATACCCGCGTTACTTGCCTTAGTAATAAAATGCACTATCCCGACTCTACCACAAGTTTCTTTGTGAAGGTTCCAGTTCATAAGCTAAAAAGCACCGGCAATATTTTCAACCCGCCTCGAACGCACTTTCTCGGTCTAGCTTGAGTTACATCTATAACCATTGCTACAGTTAGTGTACGCCAGTGTTCGGAGTCCTTTCTCCAATTTATATCTGTTCATGTTTCTGTCGATTCCTTTCAAACGCAGCAGGATTTATTTGGCGTAACCTACATAGGAATTCCAACCACATGCGAGAGATATACGAAATCAATTTATCCCTACACTCTAATTCCAAATGAATTACCAAATGCGTTTCCAATTAACGTAACTTTGACGATGTATCTTACAAATTTAAGGTTATTTTTTTTATTCTTCACTAGTGAAGTCTGATATAAAGCGAAGCAAATACTATTCCATTCTGTTGACAATCGGTGTATCCTCGATTACTGTACATTGCTTCGTTGTTACACAAATATGATGGTGATGATTATGATACTGATCATGATTATGATAATGATTATAATGGTAGTGATGATGAAGGTAAAGGAAAAGAAGAGGAGTAGAAGAAGTGTAAATGTTACTATTATAAGTAGGTAGATCATTATAATTTCTATGTGTCTGTGTGTGTTTTACACGTTCTAGACAAAATTAAATAAGATTATGACATATTTTCCGTACCATAGATGAGAAGACTAAATCTGACATGTGAGCTGTGCGAGAGAGGAAAGAATGAGCTATCAGAAAGAGAGTTTGTTTCATGATTGTTAATATTATACGAGCCATCAGCAAGCCAATACTTCTCTACAATGCGGAGGTATTAATTACAGCAAATAATTTCAACCTGAATCGACTAGAAGTATGCCATAATCAGGCCCTGCGACTAATAACTGGTGCAGCAAAGTCAACCCCAATCACGGCAATGCAAGCCCTAACCCTGTATCTCACTCTAGAGGAGCGGGCACTAACACATCATGAAAAAATGCTACGGTTAACAACAACAAAATGGGAAAAAAGACTGTTACAACCAACCAAATTGAAAACACAAACAAGTTTCCTGTCCAAAGTCACGGAAATAAAAACAGAATTGAATCTCCCTAAATCTAAAGAAAACATTTTAAGCAGAGAAAACCCTCTAACCTTCGAACCAATTAACATTCAACTAGATTTAGAAGAATCAGTTACAAAATCTGAAACTTCCAAATCTGTACTAAAAGCGCTGGCATTAGAAGCTGTGAACAATAGATACCCACCAGAAGAATGGTTACATATCTACACAGATGGGTCTACTATCGAAACAACTCAGGATCAAGAATTACGTGTGCGTTATTCTCATTTTATCAACCAGCAGGACATCATACAACAAATTTTGATGCGGAAATAATGGATAATTCATATCTCACTCCAACACCTACTATACAGAATAGATAAATTTCAAAATGATGTCATTCTCTCTGATTCTAAAGCAGCATTATATGCAATAAATTCATATAAAATGATGTCAATCCAAATTAAAGAATGTCACAAAATGATCCAACAACTTCAAAAACTACAGAAAAGAATTCAATTGCAACGGATACCTGCACATTGCGGAATTGCTGCAAATGAAACTGCTGACTTTCTTGCCAAAAAAGGATCCAATTTAATTCAGAATACAAATACAAGCCTACCTTTTACATCCATCAAAAGACTACGTAATTAAAAATAAATATAAAATCAAGCAAAACCAAGCACTATGTACCAAAGCCAAAGATAAAAAATGGAGCATTTTAATAAAAAACAGACATTATTTCAGAAATCCCACGTGAATCTGCAGTAGCAAAATTCAGACTGCTTACAGAACACGATTATTTGGCCATACACTTGAATAAAATAGGAATTTACACAAATCCAAATTGCCCTCTATGCAACAAAGAAGAAGAAATGACTAAAGATCATCTCATAACCTGTGAAGTTCTACCTGATGGATCCACCACAGAGAAATATTGGAGAGCAAGAACGCTAATGGCTTCGTTGCCAAAGCCCAGCATTAGATAACAACAACAACATATTATACGAACTCACCGACACGGAAGTTCATAACTAATAGAGATGGTTGAAAAGAGCTGGAATAGTTTTTTTTTTGAAACTGTTTCCAAAGAGTGTTACCACAGTCTACTATATACAGTCGCGAAGCTTGAGTTTTAAGGGTGCTAGAAACAATAGACTGTGACGGTTCTATTTTGCATTGCCTGTAATGAGACGATATTAGCGATCCTAGTGGTGAGCAACTACCTAATGTTTGCATATTTACTACGTTTTGAGCTTCGCGATTGTATATACTAGACTGTGGTGTTACACTACTTCAGCAGTGTTGCCAGGTTTTTACGAAAGAAAATCCCTCAAATTTAGAAATAATCCCTCTTGGGGTGGTATGGTCTACACTCCAAAATGCACATTTTAAAAAGGAATTAAAATAATAAATTAGATCAAGACAATGTTCCTAATAAATATCATAGTGCAACAGAGTACTCACCCTCAGATCGGCATATTATTGATGATCCTGTTCAGATTCCTCTTCTCCCTCTTCTTCTGCAAGCAGCAGCCCAGCTATTTTGTTGTCTCTTGAATCCTTGTTGTAGGCTACATATTTTAATTGAACAGTTTCAACATTTCGTCGGTGATTGGATAGTTGTAACGCTTTTTGTTCATGTTGCTAATGTCAAGTTTCACCCGCACTAGAGACGACACTGTTTTTTGCTGATAGTTTATTTCTTTCCTTCGTTTTTATATCACTAACCATTGAAAATATGCGCTCTACAGCTGAATTAGAATGGGGCAAGGAAAGGAAAATTTTGGCTAGTTTTCCTCAACTTTTTAACAAAAATTCAGAATTGAAATTGTGACATTCTTCTATTCGCTTCCAACATTCTAGTACAGGAAAATTTAGATAAGCAGTTTTCTCTTCAGAAGAAAAGCAACTGGGTAAAAGACTCCATTCATTTAATACTGATTCTTGGTTTACTTTTGTCTTATATTCAACTAGTGAAGTAAGTGTGTTACTAGACCTTTCAACAATCTTACTGACACCTAATGGAATTTTTGGATCTAGAAAAATCAAATTATCTGAACTTTTACTTTGTCATCAGATGGCTTTCTGGTAATTCAGGAGACATTTTTCAACTGTAATGCCTTTTTTATGCGAGGGCGTGGAGCTGTGTCTTTCTAATTCACTCATACCGGCCGATAGTACCTTTTTTGCAACACAAAACATCTTACTTTACAGGGATCATTTGATTTAGCCAACCAACCTTTAAAATGAGGTTCCTCCAACCATGATTCAACGAATGATTGTTTCCGCCAAGATTTCTCAGTTTTAGATAACTCTCCTGATTTCACGTTTTTTTTCGGCGTGGACAGTCCTTCTTGAGGATCACTCATTGTACGAATAAAATAAACACACGCTTAAAAATATCAGTAATTTAAAACTAAGAAAATAAACAGACAATTAAAAAATATCAACTTAAAACTATGGTCATAATGTACAATATGTACATTTATCCCGGCTGTTAACACAAGAACTGAAACTACAATATTGTGACAGCGACGTGAGATTCGAACTCACGACCAGCGTCCCGCAAGAAAGCAGATCGCGCGGAGCACGGAGGGACGGCGCGCGGCGGAGTAGTGGGGAAAGGGGCCTACACGCGAGGGGAGGCTGCCCGCGCAGCTGCTACTTATCGCAGTGAATGGGGAACGGAACTTCCCGACTCTTCCAGAAGTGCGTCGAAGTGGAGATATCCAGATAATTCTCTACACACCTGTAGAAAATTCTCGCAACTATGATTTTGCTATAAAAGAAGAAGCGCCAGCGAACTCGGGGAGTTTTCAGTTATTCAGTCAGTGAGTAAGCCAGAGCAAGCAAGCCAGACTTGTGTGCCGGAGTTCGACTCGAGTGTGCGTCCGCATCTGAGTCGGCATCCGAAGGCCTGACTTCGAGTGCAGTGGACCGCAGTTGGAGGGACCTGAGTTCGAGTGCAGTGGACCGCAGTTGGAGGGACCTGAGTTCGAGTGCAGTGAACTGTCTCTGAAGGTCTGTGGTTCGAGATACTGTGAACTCGAGTGACTGAGATAGAAGAACTGTGAACTGAGAACTGATAGTTCTGATTTGTAAATAGTGCTTTGTAAATATTAGTTAAGATTAACAGTTCATTGTTGTTCGTACTAGTCCAAGTAAATTGTCATTGTCATCAGTGGAGTGCTATAACGAATACTGTGTTGAGTGAAAATCCAATTGTTGACGAGAGCGTTCAAGGCGAATTGTAGAAAGAAATCATTGTTGTGACGAATAAATTACATTGTTGTTACTAATAAAATTCACATTGGTGTCAGAATCGGGACATTATCGACAATGGAGAACCTACAGCAAATCCTGCAAGCCATAGCGGAAATGAAAGCTGAAATGAAAAAGGACATAAGTGACGTAAAGGCAGAAATGAAAGACGACATGAACAGGCACATCAGTGAGGTTAAGAACGATATAGGTGAAGTGAAAACGGAGATGAAAAGTGACATAGTTGAAGTGAAAGGCGACATAAGCGGAGTGAAAGATGACGTCACTACGCAAATTGAAAGCGTTTCGGCCCACGTAGATGGAATTGTTGCCATCGTGAAAGACGAACTCAAAGCCGATCTTGACAACCTAAACACGAATTTTACAACTATAAACGAGACAGTAGCCGAATTGAGACAGGAGGTAGACCATTTCGAAGGCAAAATCCGCGATCTCGAGCGTCGTCAAGAGCAGACGAGCGAGTTGCTGGACAAGACGAGTGAGGTGATGGACAAACACGTCGAGGAAAACAAGCACATACTCACGTTGATGGACCGACATGCTGAAGAAAACAAGCACATCCTCGCGTTGGTGGATCGCCATTCTAGAGAACATAAACAGATAGTTGCCGAGGAGGTTCGACCGTGCCATGCAAGAAGCGGCCACAGAGTTGAGGACTCCATATAGTGGCCCTGTGGAACCATCGCCCTCAGCCAAACATTGCAACGTCAAGACGCCGAAGTTCGACGGTACGACGTCTTGGGCGATATTCCGTTGCCAGTTCGAGGCCACCGCGGCACATAATGGGTGGACGCCAGCGGAGAAGACTACCCAGCTGTTGACCGCGCTTCAGGGACAGGCTTCGGAGATTCTTCACAGCGTTCCAGAAGATGGGACAGCCGCTGAGATAATGGCGGCCTTGGAAGGACGTTACGGTGACCATCAACTTGCGGCAGCATTCAGGATCCAACTGAAAACGAGGGTCCAACAGTCAGGCGAGTCCCTACAAGAATTCGCGATGGCAGTGGAACAACTGGCCCATAAGGCACTCAGGGGCCTGCCTAATGATTTCATCGCTAGAGAGGCGGCCTACACCTTCGGCAGCGGAGTTCGAGACCCCGAAATCAGACAACAGCTACTCCTGACAGAGCATCGTACCATCAACGCAGCTCTGGCGGCGGCCCTCAGGATGGAGGCACCAAAGTTGACGGCGAACGTCTCGACGTCGCACCGGATTAGGAGCGTCGCGGCGGCCGACGTCGAGGAGCGTCAACCGAAATCACTCGAGCGAAGAAGACGAGGAATGCCTACCTGCTGGTCTTGCGGCGAGCCTGGACACCTGAGAAGGGACTGTGACCGATCTGGTCACAAACAGAAAAACTAAAAGGGGCCGATGCGATGAGGGGCACGTCGCCGCCGTCATCACCATCCCCTCGGCTGATCTTGAAGACGGTTAACAGAAGATGCGACGATGGGCTGATTGCTGACGGATGGATAAGAGGCCGCCCATGCAGAGTACTGGTAGACACCGGGGCGTCGCTCACCATCGCCAGACCAGAAGTCGTGCGTGGCCTACATGGGAGGACGCCGCTGCGCCGATATGAGCTACGTACTGCCTCGGGCGAGAGCCTGCCCATCCAGAAAGAGGTTTTCCTGGATTTGACCTTGGGAAAGAGGAGACTGGAGATGTGGGTGTTCGTCGCCAACATCACTGAAGACGTCATCCTGGGACTCGACGCCATGCGGATTTTCGATGCAACGGTGGACGTCCGGCGCCGGATCCTCCGTTTTTGTCAGGATGAAGTGTTCCTGAGGGACGTCGAAGACCAACCCATGGCCAGCAGACTCACCTTGGAAAATCAAGTGACAATCCCAGCAGGCTGCGAGATGGTGGTGACGGCAAGACTGGACGGACAACCTAAGAGAAACCTGCTCCTCGATTCGCAAAGAACTCCGATAGATGGGGTTTATGTGGCCAGATCCCTACTCCCGAATCAGAGGGTGGTACCGGTGAGGGTCCTGAATGTCACCAATCAGGACAAGGAGGTGCCTAGTGGAACTGTACTAGGTAGCGTCGAGTCGGTGGTGTCTGTGACGTCTCTGGCAGATAACGAGGAGTGTCACCGACCACGTCCAGATCTAGACCCATCACTGAAAGAGCTGGCTCGAGAATTGCCGGCGAATTTAAGCAAAAGAGAAAGAAGACAAGTCCACGATCTACTGACAGAATTTCAGGACGTGTTCAGTCTGTCTGAAAATGACTACGGGAGAACGGAAAAAGTTCAGCACCGCATTGGCACCGGAAATGCTCGCCCAATCAGACAACCTCCTCGACGCGTCCCTCTAGCTAAACAGAGGGAGATTGACAGCCAACTGGAGGGCATGAAAGCAAGAGGGGTTATCGAGGAATCCGACAGCCCTGGTTCATCATCTGTAGTGCTGGTGAAGAAGAAGAATGGGGACCTGCGTTTCTGCGTGGACTACAGAAGACTGAATGACGTCACCAGGAAAGACTGCTTTCCCCTCCCACGAATTTACGACACCTTGGACACTCTGGCCGGAGCAGAGTGGTTCTAGACGTTGGATCTCAAGTCAGGATACTGGCAGGTGGCGCTACATCCTGAGGACAATGAGAAAACGGCATTTTATACAGGCCAGGGACTATGGCAGTTCACCATTATGCCGTTCGGCCTCTGCAACGCCCCGGCTAGATTCCAGAGACTAATGGAGTCCGTAATGAGAGGCCTGACATACGACACATGTTTGCTGTACCTTGATGACGTCATCGTGGTGGGCAAGACTTCCAGCGAACAGCTGTTGAACCTGAGGAAAGTGTTCGAGAGACTGCGACAAGCCAGGCTGAAGTTGAACCCGAAGAAATGTCATCTGTTCCAGAAGAAGGTCAGCTACTTGGGGCACGTAGTAGGGACGAACGGAGTGGCCACGGACCCGGAGAAGCTACAAACCGTCAGAGGATGGCCGAGACCGAGGGACAAACAGGAGTTGCGCCGCTTTCTCGGCCTCTGCACTTATTACAGAAGATTCGTAGCTGGGTACGCCAACATCGCTAAGCCTCTAACCCAGCTGACCGAGGAGAAACGACAATTCTAGTGGACAGACGAGGCGGAGTCATCTTTCCAGTCGCTGAAAGAGGCGCTCTGCACTGCTCCTGTACTGGGATATCCCATCCCTGGAAGGAAGTTCACGCTCGACACGGACGCTAGCAACATAGGCATCGGCGGAGTACTCTCTCAGGAACAGGACGGGCAAGAGAGGGTGATTGCCTACTTCAGCCGAACACTATCCAAGGCTGAGAGAAACTACTGTGTGACGCGTATAGAACTTCTTGCTATTGTGGAAGCCCTGAAGCATTTCCACAAATATTTGTATGGCCAGGAATTCCATCTGAGGACATATCATTCTGCGCTCACCTGGCTATTGGGCTTCAAGGATCTGGAGGGGCAGACCGCCCGTTGGGTTCAGCGTCTGCAGGAGTACAACTTCACCTCTGAACACCGACAAGGGAAGAAATATTCCAACGCTGATGCCCTATCACGACGTCCGTACCCGGATGGCTGCAAACACTGCCTGAAAGTAGAAGAGCGGGATAGCGCCCACGCAGTCCGAGCAATTGCCGCCCAGCCGAGCCAAGGATGGGATAACGCCGCCATAAGGAGTGAGCAGCTGGAGGACCCAAACATTGGACAGCTACTACGTGATGTGGAGTCCGGCCAGAGACCAGTATGGGCCGATATCGCCAACCGTAGCACCACTTACAAGAGCTACTGGGCCCAGTGGGAATCCTTCACTGTCAAGGACGGTATCCTGAAGAGGATTTGGGAGTCAGCCGATGGAAGGACCCGCATAGAACAACTTGTCCTGCCCAGGAGCAAGGTGAAGGAAGTGCTGGAGGAGACTCATGCTGGAGTGACTGGAGGCCACCTAGGAGCCAACAAGACGCTGGACAAGTTAAGACAGAGGTTCTATTGGTTGCATCAGAGAGCCGACACGGAACAATGGTGCCGAAGATGCGACACCTGTGCAGCCAGTCGCGGACCAAGGACACGCAGCAGGGGAGCCATGCAACAGTACAACGTGGGAGCTCCCTTTGAGAGGATCGCCATCGACGTTGCTGGACCGTTTCCGGTCACGGATCGCGGGAACCGCTACCTGCTAGTCACCATGGATTACTTCACAAAATGGCCAGAGGTGTACGCAATTCCCAACCAAGAGGCTTCGACGGTGGCCGACGCGCTGCTTGACAACTTCATCTGCCGATTCGGGGTGCCCCGGGAATTGCATAGCGATCAGGGGCGCAACTTCGAATCCAACCTGATGGGAGAATTGCTCGAGCGTCTGGGGGTGCATAAAACCAGGACCACTCCCCTCCACACACAGTCCGACGGCATGGTGGAACGATACATCAAAACCGTGGAGGAGCACCTGCGGAAGGTGGTGTCCAACCATCAGCGAGACTGGGATGCCAGAGTTCCACTGTTCCTCTTGGCCTACAGAGCTTCGGTCCACGATACAACAGGGATGACACCGGCAAACATGGTCTTCGGGAGAGAGCTGCGCCTGCCCTGTGATCTGCTGTTTGGCACGCCACCCAGCGCCGACCAGCCAGCGACTGACTATGTGGCAGAACTCACCGAGAAGTTGAATGGAGTTCACCAACTGGCCAGAGAGCACCTCAAGATGGCCAGAGACAGGATGAAGGTGCGCTACGACAGATTAGCCAACTCTGCAGGATTCCAGGAGGGCGACCTGGTGTGGCTGTATCGACCTACCAGGACCAAAGTGAAATCACCAAAGCTGCAGCGTGCCTGGGATGGACCATACCGCGTGGTGACCCGGATCAACGACGTGGTGTACCGCATCCAGCGACAACCTCGAGGGAAGATGATGGTGGTGCATCTGGACCGATTAGCAGCCTACCAAGGGACTGCCCGGGACGAGCAGCCCTAAGGAGGGGCAATGTGACAGCGACGTGAGATTCGAACTCACGACCAGCGTCCCGCAAGAAAGCAGATCGCGCGGAGCACGGAGGGACGGCGCGCGGCGGAGTAGTGGGGAAAGGGGCCTACACGCGAGGGGAGGCTGCCCGCGCAGCTGCTACTTATCGCAGTGAATGGGGAACGGAACTTCCCGACTCTTCCAGAAGTGCGTCGAAGTGGAGATATCCAGATAATTCTCTACACACCTGTAGAAAATTCTCGCAACTATGATTTTGCTATAAAAGAAGAAGCGCCAGCGAACTCGGGGAGTTTTCAGTTATTCAGTCAGTGAGTAAGCCAGAGCAAGCAAGCCAGACTTGTGTGCCGGAGTTCGACTCGAGTGTGCGTCCGCATCTGCGTCAGCATCCGAAGGCCTGAGTTCGAGTGCAGTGGACCGCAGTTGGAGGGACCTGAGTTCGAGTGCAGTGGACCGCAGTTGGAGGGACCTGAGTTCGAGTGCAGTGAACTGTCTCTGAAGGTCTGTGGTTCGAGATACTGTGAACTCGAGTGACTGAGATAGAAGAACTGTGAACTGAGAACTGATAGTTCTGATTTGTAAATAGTGCTTTGTAAATATTAGTTAAGATTAACAGTTCATTGTTGTTCGTACTAGTCCAAGTAAATTGTCATTGTCATCAGTGGAGTACTATAACGAATACTGTGTTGAGAGAAAATCCAATTGTTTACGAGAGCGATCAAGGCGAATTGTAGAAAGAAATCATTGTTGTGACGAATAAATTACATTTTTGTTACTAATAAAATTCACAATATATTCCTACGTATTCATGTTCACAACAATCTACTGTTTACTGAAGTACTGAATCGATTTGAATATAAAGCGGGAAGACGCAAACGACAATGGTAAATGGCAGCGAACAAGCAGTATAATAAAATTAAATCTCATTAGTCGTTTCTATATGAATCACTCAACTCTTTCAATTAAATTTATGTTGTAACAACCCATTATTGACAAACCAAATATTAAGCATATAATAGAGTTTTCGGTGTTAAATCACTTTTATGTGCTTTTAATAAAAATTAAGAAACTTATTTCATATCTGAAAAATAAAAATATTTTGAAAAATATATAAAAAAATAGAAAAATTGGAAAGGAGTGAAAATCCCTACATTATGTGTCATTTTGTAAAAAATCCCTCAATCCCTTTTCGATCAAAAATCCCTACGCCGAGGGATAAATCCCTCAACCTGGCAACACTGTGCTCTAACGATCACTTCAACGTTCCACATAGTTCTAAGAGGTAAATAGTTGAATTTCTATACAGTATTCCTCTTCTTTGCTGTCTGCAAAGGCCACGTGTAGCGCTATCATTGACCTCCAATCGAAAGTAGATTAATTATCCATGTTCTAGACGGCCTTCGTGCAACAGTAGCCTATGCAGGATCGAGCAATTTAATTGTACGAATCAAATCCCCTAATAAATCTGATATTAATTAATTATTAGCCGCCCATTGATGGAGAATATGTTCATGGTGCCCTAACATAGTGTTAATCTATACTAATAATAAATCTGTGGCCGAAATTTTTCTGGTAATTTTCGATTTTCCAAAAATAATTGGTCCTAAGATATATAATTAACCACCCTGAAACCGAAAATCGCATTTTTGAAATTTTTGTTTGTATGTCTGTCTGTCTGTATGTTTGTTACCTTTTCACGCGATAATGGCTGAACGGATTTCGATGAAAATTGGAATATAAACTAAGCTCGTTGTGACTTAGATTTTAGGCTATATGGCATTCAAAATACATTATTTAAAAGGGGGTTATAAGGGGGCCTGAATTAAATAAATCGAAATATCTCGCTTATTATTGATTTTTGTGAAAAATGTTGCATAGCAAACGTTTCTTTAAAAATAATTTTCGATAAGTTTTATTCCTTGAAAAATTTTGATAGGACTGATATTTAATGAGATAAATGAGTTTTAAAATTAAAATAACTGCCATCTAAGGCCGTGTAATGAATTAAGAAACAAATGACTTCGTCTATAAGGGGCCTTGGACAGCAACAATCGAAAGCTAGGAAAGATAGCCAACAGAGAATGTTTCTGTGTTTGTATGAAGTAATATCGGAAGCTAAATTAACCGATTTGTCTAATTAATTATTATTTCACCATTGGAAAGTGTAGTTTCTCTAGATGGACATAATGCTATGATGTTATTACATTAACTTCTGATATAATATATTATAATATAATATAATAATATAATATAATATAATATAATATAATATAATATAATATAATATAATATAATATAATATGTAATATTGTATAATAAAATTTAAGTTATTTGAAGGGTTCACAACCATAGTGGGCCAAGCGCCATTTACTGAATACGTAGAAAACAAGGGTTAAAATTCAGTTATTACCATAATTCAATGGAAACCTGTAACAAGTAAAATAAAATGTATACATTAAATCTAAATGATGTCAATCTTCATTAAACTATGGTTGCATGTAATAAAAATTAAGAAACAGACTAAAGGAATTGTCATTGCACCAAATGAATGTCTCTGGACCAAAATGATCGCATTTTAATTATTTGGATCCAATTTAAATTAAGTAACATATTAAACGATTTATCCTTCTATCAAACACGAATGTTCCCTGGATCAAACGTCCCATTTTAATTATGTAATTACTTTATATTTATTTCTAACGGGTGCAGCGGAGCGCACGGGTACGGCTAGTTATTAATGTACCGCGAAAAATATCATCGGCTAATGTCTTACCGTTATTAAACTCTCCTAGGTTTATATGCATTATTTTTTACTAAAATCGATTAAATTTGAATCGTAGTTATTTACTGTACCCTTAACAGTAACCTACGAAAAATGGCTTTCGTTGTCATAATACACTGAACAACTGATTTAAAGACGATTCAAGGGCTTTGAAACATGTTCCCGAAGCAGATGAGAGGTTGAAACAGTTGGAACACTTGGCACTGATGTTCTAACCATATTCTTTTTTTGGAACAGTTTCGTTCATGAAACAGTTACAGTCGAAACTGTTTCTTGAAAAGAACATATAATCCCATCTCTAATAACTAAACTCTATTTTCCCCCTCCATACCCACTGGTGATAAAGCCACGGCGCATAATAAGGTCACACAACAGGTCTTGTCTCCTCTACTGTAGTTTAAATAGAGTGCTCTTATCTGCCATATTGATAATACGGAAAACCACGCTAAATTAATTCTGCGAACACAGTCCACTAGAGTTTGGCAGATTCATTCTTATTATCGTCCGGTATCGGTTGCGCAATTAGGAAGGCATATAAGGCGGAGCTACAAGCGCTCAAACCTCCTGACGTTTCGCGAGCACTAGTAACTAGAGATGAGCTTAAACGATATTTTCAAGTATCTGTGACAACTGTGACTGTGACAAATATGTGACTTTTATCGGTGATTTTGTCACACTGATATTTTTATAATAATGATAAGTAAGCAAATTATGCAAACACCGATATTTTGTCACATCGATAAAAATTAACAGGAAACATTAATGAGCAGTGAAATGTGAATACGATTTCTCTATACATGCCACACATCAGTGATTTATATGGGGAAATCCAACAAATAACAGAACAGTAACGTGTCAAAAGTTAACCTCATGTACCAAGAGATTATATCGTAGATATTGAATTAGTTGATAATTTTTAAAGTATGTAAGATGTGTATGAAGAAATTGAGGTTATGTGATTATCTTCATCGTTTTACAAATTTATCCTTTTATTATATATAATATAGTGGATAAATTATTTTAAGTCGTGCAGTAACATAACAATTGGAAAATAATTACAAAACAAAACACAGTTGTTCAGACAGGATTATACACAAGATAAGTTCTGGTAACCTCTGAGTTACATTGTGATCAGAGTGGTAACCATAGACATGAAAGTATAACTGGATGTAGCACTGTCGCAAGCTTTTAATTGAGGAAATTGAGGCCGCGCTTGTCGATTAGTTTCGCCTGGTACTGAGGGCTTTGTAGTTTGGAGGGCAGCGAAGGCGAGTGATTACATGTTATGTTGCATAGCGCAAATATTTTATGAATATAATGGTTGTAACTTGTGCGGCTGTAGGCTGCACAAATCGCGGAGATAAAAAGAAAGAAGATATTCATCTTCACAGGTAAGTTAACTATATACTATTTATTGTCTTCAATAAATAAATTCCTGTTATAGGTTATGTTTTTCGAGTGTGTTTAAATTAAAATGTGCAGTTTACAAATTCATTGTCTTAACATTAATGTTTATTGTGATATCAGGGATGGTAACGAATATATTTTGACATGGGAAAAGTGCAGCCTTAGGGTTCATATTCGTTAAAAATTATTTAATATCATTGTTTAATGTTATCTTTGTGTCTCATTCATTTTAGATTTCCATTCAGCAGACCACACATTCTGAATCAATGGGTAGCTGCAGTTAAAAGAGAAAAGTGGACTCCTACAAAAAACAGTTTTTTATGTAGTGAACATTTCACAAAAGAAAGTTACGAAGCCCAGTTGTCATCAGGTAGATGGTACTTAAAGGAAGATGCAGTACCCGAGTTATTCAACTATCCAGAACGACTGCATACAGTTATAAAAAGAAGAAAGCCTCTTATTCGAAATTCTTCAGTAGTACCAGAGAAGGTAAGTATTTTTAGAAAATTGCTATTGAATCATAGGCTTTGTCAAGATTTTCCATTGTTCTTACTATTTTTTTAGCCTTTAGTTGTATAATGTAATGCAACAGTCTTGATATTTTGGGTATTGGCTCTCCATGAATGTTAGAGAGTCCCATACTGTTACATAACATTACTGACATCAAGTTTTTTTATATTACAGAAATTAAGAACTACCCAGGTCTCAGTAGAGCTACATTCTAACTCAAACCATGAAAATGATGCCAACTCATCAGACACTCTAACATTGTCAAGTGTTAGACCATCTACAACTGCACCAGAAAGCCCCAAGAAACAGGTACTGAAAAGAAAAGTGAAGCCACTGCAGCAAAAATTGCGACGCAAGAATGTTAGGATTACAACAATGAAGGAACTACTTAAAGAACTAAAGAGTAAGACTAACACTACACCTGAAGTAAATGGTTTGTTACAGAATTATTTTAGTGAATTTCCATTAGAACTATTACAAAATGAACTAAAAAATAAAGATGTAAAAAAGAATGGTGCCAGGTACACTGAAGCTATTAAGCAATTTTCTCTTACGCTATATTTTTATTCACCTAAAGCTTATAGATGTTAGAACTATGCTTAAATTGCCTCACCCAAATAGACTGAGTAGTTACTTATCTAAATTTAAATGTGAGCCAGGTTTCATAAGTGAGGTGTTTGAATATGTGAAAGCTAATATTTCAGAAAAACCATGTCTTAAAGACTGCACACTTATAATTGATTCTATGTCACTGAGAAAACAAATTCAATGGGACACTACACACTCACGGTACTCTGGTTATGTTGAATTAGCTGGACTTGTAGACGAGAAAGATGTACTAGCTACAGAAGCATAGGTGTTTATGATAGTTTCGATTAAACATAATTTTAAATGTCCTGTTGCATATTTTTTTACTGACAAAGTAAATTCTAATGTTCAGACACAGCTTTTGAATGTATTGTGACAGCGACGTGAGATTCGAACTCACGACCAGCGTCCCGCAAGAGAGAAGATCGCGCGGAGCACTTTGGGATGGCGCGCGGCGGAGAGGGAAAAGGGCCAACGCGGCGAGAGAGTGGAGAGAGAGTGCGCGCGCATCTGGTGCTGGTAGAGAGGAGAGGGCTCTGGATTTTTCTGGAGTGCCATCTCTAGAGACGCGTGGAATTTTCGAGGCTACGTCGCTGTGGTTATAAATTAAGGACGCGAAGGAACGACAGTAGTTTTCAGTTATTCAGTCAGTGAGAAAGCCAGAGCAAGGAAGCCAGTCTTGTGTACCGGAGTTCGACTCGAGTGTGCGTCCGCAACTGCGTCAGCAGCCGAAGGCCTGAGTTCGAGTGCAGTGGACCGCAGTTGGGGGGACCTGAGTTCGAGTGCAGTGGACCGCAGTTGGAGGGACCCGAGTTCGAGTACAGTGAACTGTCTCTGAAGGTCTGTGGTTCGAGATACTGTGAACTCGAGTGACTGAGATAGAAGAACTTTAAACTGAGAACTGGTAGTTCTGATTTGTAAATAGTGCTTTGTAAATATTAGTTAAGATTAACAGTTCATTGTTGTGCGTAACAGTCCAAGTAAATTGTCATTGTCGTCGGTGGAGTGCTATAACGAATACTGTGTTGAGTGAAGATCCAATTGTTGACGAGAGCGTTTAAGGTGAATTGTAGAAAGGAATTATTGTTGTGACGAATAAATTACATTGTTGTTACTAATAAAATTTACATTGGTGTCAGAATCGGGACATTATCGACAATGGAGAACCTACAGCAGATCCTGCAAGCCATCGCGGAAATGAAAGCTGAAATTAAAAAAGACATAAGTGACGTAAAAGCAGAAATGAAAGACGACATGAACAGGCACATCAGTGAGGTTAAGAACGACATAAGTGATGTGAAAACGGAGATGAAAAATGACATAAGTGATGTGAAAACAGAGATGAAAAGTGACATAAGTGAAGTGAAAGGCGACATAAGCGGAGTGAAAGGCGACATAAGCGGAGTGAAAAATGACGTCACTACGCAAATTGAAAGCGTTTCGGCCCACGTAGATGGAATTGTCGCCATCGTGAAAGACGAACTTAAGGCCGATTTGGATAAACTAAACCAGAATTTTAAAACTATAAACGAGACAGTAGCCGAGTTGAGACAGGATGTAGACCATTTCGACGGAAAAATCCGCGATCTCGAGCGTCGTCAAGAGCAGACGAGTGAGGTGATGGACAAACACGCTGAGGAAAACAAGCACATACTCGCGTTAATGGACCAACACGCTGTAGAAAACAAACACATCCTCGCGTTGGTGGATCGCCAGGCTAGAGAACAGAAACAGATAATTGCCGAGGAAGTTCAACGGGCCGTGGAAAGATCGACGACAGAATTGAGGACCTCATGTAGTGGCCCTGCGGAATCATCGCCTTTAGCCAGACATCACAACGTCAAGACGCCGAAGTTCGACGGTACGACGTCTTGGGCGATATTCCGTCGCCAGTTCGAGGCCACCGCAGAACATAATGGGTGGACCCCAGCGGAGAAGACTACTCAGCTGCTGACCGCGCTTCAAGGACAGGCGTCGGAGATTCTTCACAGCGTTCCAGAAGATGGGACAGCCGCTGAGATAATGGCGGCCCTGGAGGGACGTTATGGTGACCATCAACTTGTTGCAGCATTTAGGACCCAACTAAAAACGAGGGTCCAACAGTCAGGCGAGTCCCTACAAGAATTCACGATGGCGGTGGAACAACTGGCCCATAAGGCCCTCAGGGGCCTACCTAATGATTTCATTGCTGGAGAGGCGGCCTACATCTTCGGCAGCGGAGTTCGAGACCCGGAAATAAGACAACAGCTACTCTTAGCAGAGCATCGCACTATCAACGCAGCTCTGGCGGCGGCCCTCAGGATGGAGGCGGCCAAGTCGGCGGCGGGAGTCTCAACACCGCATTGGATCAGGAGCGTCACGGCGACGGATGCTGGGGGGCGCCAACCGAAGCCACCCGAGCGGCAGTCAACGGAGTGGCGGAGACGACGGGCGCCCACCTGCTGGTCCTGCGGCAGACCGGGACACCTGAGAAGGGACTGTGACCAATCCGGCCACAGGCAGGAGAGAGGTGTGGCCGACGTCGAGGAGCACCAACAGTCAACGGAGCGGCGGAGACGACGGGCGCCCACCTGCTGGTCCTGCGGCAGACCGGGACACCTGAGAAGGGACTGTGACCGATCCGGTCACAGGCAGGAGAGAGGTGTGGCCGACGTCGAGGAGCACCAACAGTCAACGGAGCGGCGGAGACGACGGGCGCCCATCTGCTAGTCCTGCGGGAGGCCGGGACACCTAAGGAGGGACTGCGACCGCTCTGACCACCGGCCGGAGAGAGAGGTGGCTGACACCGAGAGGAGTCAACAGTCGCCTGAGCAACGGGGACGACGGGTGCCCACCTGCTGGTCCTGCGGTGAACCTGGGCATTTGCGGAGGAGTTGCGACCGACCTGGCTACAGTCAGGAGAGAGAGGGGGCCGATTCTCGGAGGAGCACGTCGGCGTCGTCATCACCTCCCCTCGGCTCGTCCTGAAACCGGTCGACAGAAGGTGCGACGATGGGCTGATTGCTGAAGGACGGATAAGAGGCCGTCCATGCAGAGTACTGGTGGACACCGGGGCGATGCTCACTATCGCCAGACCAGACGTCGTGCGTGGCCTACCTGGGAGAACGCCGCTGCGCCAATACGAGCTACGGACTGCTTCAGGCGAGAGCTTGCCCATCCAGAGAGAGGTCTTCCTGGACCTGACCTTGGAGAAGAGGAAACTGGAGATGTGGGTATTCGTCGCCAACATCACCGAGGACGTCATCCTGGGACTCGACGCCATGCGGTTACTCGATGCGACGGTGGACGTCCGGCGCCGTATACTCCGTCTTGGTCGGGATGAAGTGTTCCTGATGGACGCCGAAGACCAACCCGTGGCCAGCGAGCTCTCCTTGGAGGGCCAAGTGGAAAAGCAAGACGGCGCCCACGCAGTACGAGTATCGCTGCCCAGCCAAGCCAAGGATTGGGTGGCGCCACCATAAGGAGGGAGCAGCCGGAGGACCCCAAACGTTGGACCGACTAGCAGCCTACCAAGGGACTGCCCGAGACGAGCAGTCCTAAGGAGGGAGCAATGTGACAGCGATGTGAGATTCGAACTCACGACCAGCGTCCCGCAAGAGAGAAGATCGCGCGGAGCACTTTGGGATGGCGCGCGGCGGAGAGGGGAAAGGGCCAACGCGGCGAGAGAGTGGAGAGAGAGTGCGCGCGCATCTGGTGCTGGTAGAGAGGAGAGGGCTCTGGATTTTTCTGGAGTGCCATCTCTAGAGACGCGTGGAATTTTCGAGGCTACGTCGCTGTGGTTATAAATTAAGGACGCGAAGGAACGACAGCAGTTTTCAGTTATTCAGTCAGTGAGAAAGCCAGAGCAAGGAAGCCAGTCTTGTGTACCGGAGTTCGACTCGAGTGTGCGTCCGCAACTGCGTCAGCAGCCGAAGGCTTGAGTTCGAGTGCAGTGGACCGCAGTTGGGGGGACCTGAGTTCGAGTGCCGTGGACCGCAGTTGGAGGGACCCGAGTTCGAGTACAGTGAACTGTCTCTGAAGGTCTGTGGTTCGAGATACTGTGAACTCGAGTGACTGAGATAGAAGAACTGTGAACTGAGAACTGGTAGTTCTGATTTGTAAATAGTGCTTTGTAAATATTAGTTAAGATTAACAGTTCATTGTTGTGCGTAATAGTCCAAGTAAATTGTCATTGTCGTCGGTGGAGTGCTATAACGAATACTGTGTTGAGTGAAGATCCAATTGTTGACGAGAGCGTTTAAGGTGAATTGTAGAAAGGAATTATTGTTGTGACGAATAAATTACATTGTTGTTACTAATAAAATTCACAATATGCTTAACTAAATTGCATGAAATAGGTATTAGAATATGGTCAATTACTTGTGATGGTTTATATGCCAATAAAACCACCCTTACTACTTTAGGATGCAATTTTTCTGCCCATGACATGAAATGTTACTTTGTACATCCAGACATGGGTAAGGTTTGGACTATATTTGACCCTTGTCATATGGCAAAATTAGGTAGGGGTTGTTTAGCAGAGAAGTCCTGTTAGACGTCAGAAAAAGGTTCAATACAATGGAAATACATTATGAATTTACACGAGATACAAGAGCAGGAAGGATTAAAATTTGCTAATAAACTCTCAGGAACCCATGTAAACTGGAGAAATCAGAAGATGAATGTTAGATTAGCTGTGCAAACATTAAGTTCTAGCGTTGCTGATGCTATTGATTATTTAAGGATGAGCGGTCATGAGTCTTTTCAGGGTTCTGAAGCAACAGTTGAATTTATAAGATACATGGACAGATTGTTCGACATTTTAAATTCCAAGAACCCTTTCTCTCCTGGTTATAAAAAGCCACTATCATTGAATAATGAAAACTATTGGAAAGAATTATTTCATGAAACAAAACTGTATCTAAAATCATTGATGATTGATGGTATTCCACTATTGTCTCATCCAAGAAAAATGTTTGCATTAGGTTATATTGTCTATATCACTTCTATTGAAAACATTGCCAGTGATATTTTGAAAAGACAAGATGACCCTTTAAAATATTTATTCACATATAAATTTTCTCAGGACCACCTTGAATTACTTTTTTCATGCATCCGGGCAAGAGGTGGGAGGAATAATAACCCTAACACGCTCCAATTCAAGTGGGCTCTGAGAAAATTATTGTTTAGAAATGCTGTTACTGCTAGTGGTAACTGCCTAAATATGGAGCACCCAAACACAGAGTCAGTGCTGGAGTTCAATAGTAATAACAGAATCTTAACTCAAACTTCTACATCATGTGATCTTAGAAGTGAATGTAGTGACGATACAGAGATTATCCAGCTTGTTAACAGTTTAGATTCACACACTTTAAGTAGCTTCCAAGAAAATATATTATGTTACATTGCTGGTAGTATACTGAAAAAACTTCTTGAGAAAATTAACTGTGAACACTGTCAGGTAATGTGTGTTAATCAACAAACATTTCAAAGCATTGTAGATCACAATTACACCATGTTGCCTTGCATTTTGCAATTTCACAAATTTGTATCCTATGTATCGAGGGGTGGACTTATAGATCCGTCAGATGATATGTTTGTGATTGTACAACACGTTGAGAAAGCTTTTCAGATTTACATTATTCAACAGAATATGATCAGTATGCGAAATATTGATAAGCACATTACCTGCTTTGTCATGCAAAAATTGCTGAATTTAAGTAAGCCTCCATTTACTTCCTCCCATCCTCCTACAGAAGAATTGGGATACGAAGATACCCATGAAATGAAAATTATAAAGGCAGTCATTCAAATGTATTTAAACATTCATTTAAAAACATTTGCTAAAAAGTTCACATTGAAGGTTGCCAAAGGAAATGCCACTTCCATAAGGAGCAAATTAACAAAACAAATATTGTTCCAACATGTGTAACTTTCTGGAATAATACCATTTGAACTACAGTATATCTATACATATTTTGTGTTAGATATGAACAGAAAAAATTCATTGTGATATTTGTTCTCCTTATATTGTCTGTGAATTGATTTAATGTAGGCCTATTGTAAAACCCAAATTCCTTTCAAGAATGAGTCCTTATCTACGTGGATTATAATACCAAATTGTTTGTGAGATGTGTTAAAATAATAATTTCTTGATCTTTAAAGGTTTTGAAGAGTGTCTAAACTGAATGTGTGAAATATTTCAAAGCAGTTTCAAAATAAATTAACTGATGAATATGTACCATAGACATGTGTCTATGATATATACGAAGCTGAATATTGCCCCTCGGACCAGACATGACTAGTCGCACGGTTGGCCTCAGTTATTATGTTACAGTGCTCCATCCAGTTTATCTTTATATGTCTATGGTGGTAACCAACGGTGTTATTATTTAAATCGTTAATCACCATTTATAATAAGATGTGAAACTAGCGCTGAAGCAGTTTCGGCGATTTCGGAAGTCAAAATCGTAGCATTTATGAGAAATTTATTGTGGAGATACAATTGATCGGTCAAACTAGCCCTGAGATAGTTCAGATGATTTCGGCAGTGAAAATCGTTGAATGTATAAGGGATTTTGTATGAAGATGCAGTTGATCGTATATGCAAGGCATAACAAAACCTAAACTAACCAAACCTAACCTGTCACAGATTCGTATATGCAAAGAGTATAAGCGGAGTACGAAGGAAACTACCTCAACGCTAATTTAGCCATTAACTGTATATGTCTAGGCATAATAAAAGCTTAAACTGACCAACCCTGACCTCACAGATTCGTATATATATGCAAGGTGTAGGCTTATAAGCGGAGTAGGAAGGAAACTACCTCAACGCTAGTTTAGCCAAATAATTTGCCCATTGTATCATAAAAAATAAAAAAGATCAATTTTAAAACGATGGAAAATAATCACATAACCTCAATTTCTCCATAACCAACTACATTTAAAAGTTATCAACTGATTCGGTAAATATCCAGAATAGCTACACCAAATAAAGGTATATTTTTTTTTCCTTCACTGGCTTTTGTGAGATGTATATAGTGGTTTTAGTTTGCAGCCACAAATACTTTCAACAAAAAGTCGTTTGATACGTGTAATGCATCATTTTAGCCCCTTCCCACTTGTTATTTGTTACAAACAAGACATGAGAGAGAGATCCAGGACGAATTAGTAAGAAAATTATCAATTTCCCTGTTATTGCTTCTGGATCAGTCGAGTTTTATATTTGTAACAAGTAGGGGAAGGGAGGGTTACAACAGTACACTAGAATATACAGGTAAGTATAAAACCATTTTTATTTTTGAAAGTAATTGTGGCTGCAAAGTAATACCAATGGATGTAATAATGTGTATCCCATGTGTAAATTTACACATTCAGATAGATGCCTTTATTTTTAATCGAGTGTACTAATAAACCTAATTAATGTTGTCCTGAATAACCCATACTGTACAGTAATTAAGTAGCCTAAGCCTTAAGAACTCTTTTTAGTGTAAGAAACGCTATCTCTATTTTGAACACTATATGTCAGAAATTGTTTCGTTTAAAACGCTGTGATCTTCATTATCTTTCAGATATGTCAAGCTTTGTCTAGACAGAAATAGCCAGTTTTGTCTCATTCGGTTTTAATAAGCCTACTATAGGTACTGTTGTCGGCTTGTGAGAAATGCTTCGAAGGTTCGAAAGGGCATAACGTTCAGTGACATAGAGTGAATTAACATGATTTACGTTTGATACCCCGTATTTTCAAATGTAATTAATTATCCCGTTTATGTGTAAGTGCAGGCCTATTTTAAAAGTGTGCAAGGGCAATGAGAAAGATTTGATGGCGCAGTGTCTGCTATATGTCAGATGTTTTTGGAACTTATAAAATTGCCAATTTTTGCTAACTACACCATTATATTTAAAAGTTTAAAATTACTTTAAAGTTGATGATTTTAACAATATCCAGACAAATATCACTAAATATTAAGTCCAAAACATTGATTAGGTCTATTAATTAGGGTGGAGTAACAACCCACTCGAGTAACTTAATAATGTTAGGAAGCACTGGGCGATTTCCTAAGAGTTAATAACCATAAACATAATGAACGTATTACAAACAATTTTATTTTAAGTTTAATTGTCTTAATTAATACTACCATGCATTGGTATGTTCGTGTTAGAGCTATACATTAAAACTGATCATACATAAATGAGAGAACTACTGGTAAAGTTATTACAAATAATGTTGTAGACTCCTTTAACTATTCAGTTTGTAATTAAAAATATAACTGAATAAATATTGTTACTGCGTAAAACATAAGTGGAAAATACATATAATTTAATACAAATTCACAGTTATATTAAAAACTAAAGATATCGGAGAATACATGAAATATTTATAAACCTTATATACAAACTAACTATGAAAACAAAATATCAGACTCATAATTAAATTATTATAAAGCCCTTAATAACTTTGCAAAAGATAATATTGAACAAAATGTCACGAAAAATAATCGCATATCACCGCCCGATTGCTGTTATTGTATCATGCGCATGAGCAAACCCACAAAGTTGTGAGAACGCACAGACTCACTATCCAAAGAGATAAGAGTAGGCCTACATATTGAATAATACTATACTCTTTGATCACAAGTGATAGAAATATCAGTCACAGGGTACAGAATATTCAATACTCTTTGTTTTACGGAGCAGATTCCGATAGCGATATTTTGTCACAGATATTTCGCGTCATCAGTCACAGGTTTATAAATGACAACCAAATACCTGTGAGAAAATATCGGTTTGTGAAATATCGGCCATCTCAACCAGTAACATGCGAGCGCGAAGTTGTCATAACTACACTCTCCTCCTCTGTCTCTCAGCGGCAGAAGTCTTAAAACTGTGGAGCGCGACCCTTTACCTGAGATTGGCTTGATAGGGAGATGCAGAAGGATTATAATAGGTTCGTTCCAACAAGCGGTTCATGGATCAGTTCATGTACGGTTCCCGTACCATCTTATGCGTATGCGCTAGTTGAGCATCTGCTATGGGATTGAAACTGGACTGGACGCTGTTGGAACGCTTTCGCGGATCGTTATGTACTAAATCCAGAGATGCTATAACTGTGATCATCTTTGCTAAGAACGGGATGCTTAATTATTATCGTTTCGCAGCTATTTCTAATTGCAGAAAATAGAATTTCGACCATTTTCTATAAAAAGATGACAAAAAATATGGAAGGCAAGAATTCCGACAATTCAACGTCGTGTACTGGGGAACTCTCATCTAAAAATAGTTATTTTTTTAATTATTAATGTATGTACGTTATTTATTATATTTTTAATCAAAGCTGCATGTTGAAATTGTAATTAACTATTTCAAATACCCAAATAATTTCCATTCCCTTTCTTTTTGGCGAAAATTTAAATTAAATCTCTAGTTTTATTATTCGTCTGTACTGTCACATTTCATCTTTAACCTCATTGATGTGAACAGTCGATCATGTCTTTCTTCAGTATCCATGAAACGTTGGTGAGCTTATGCGCATGCGCGTCTTGCGTACTCTTCCGTACATGCCTCAATCCACGGACTATTTCTGACCGTTCTGAACCCATGTCAAGAGCTTGTTGGAACGCCCGACTGCAGTACATGTTTCCGGTTCAGGACTGGTTGGCATTGTGTTGGAACGCTTTTTCTGTACTGCGCATGCTCACGATGGTTACGGACGGTTCCTGACTGTTGTTGGAACGAAGTTAATAATAATAATAATAATAATAATAATAATAATAATAATAATAATAATAATATTAATAATAATAATAAAATAATATAATAAAATAATATAATAATAATAATAATAATAATAATAATAATAAAATAATATAATAATAAAATAATATAATAAAATAATAATATAATAATAATAATAATAATAATAATAATAATAAATATTAACATCAGATTGCATCCAATGAAATTAAAAGTCACAAAGTACCTAGAAAAATTAGTTGAGTCAGACGTAAATAATCGTACTCGCTGAGTTTATATCAGTTTTTGTAAATGTTTTATTTTTATTAGGGCTATTATAGTTGTCTAATAACACAAAGGTGCAGTGTGTTAAAATAAATTGAATGATAGGCCTAATTTGAAATAGTAATTTTCTGTACAAATGAATTGACATGGTCCTAAATAGCATTATGTCCATGCTGTCAAAGCACATTCTTGCAAAAATGGCGATTATTTTATGCCTGAACATTTCATATATAACGCCTTTAATAAAGTACCCCGTTTGTTGCGCTCAGGTCTCGCAAATACGCTATTTTTGTGGAATATTTTAGATGTAATTTTCGGCAATGTACTGTAACAGCAATGAAACATTTTGGCCATTGAATGAAAATTTTTTCTGGTCAGTTTGTTGTCTTTTAGAGCATCGAAGTGTCTGCGAGTGTGATTACTATGAGTGTTATACGCAAAGCGCTTTCTGTGTCGGAAAAATGGGAACTCTTACGAAAGTATAATGGAAACAACTCTCTGATTCATTAGGAATTCCAACATCGACATTAAGGAGGATAATAAAAAAATCGTGACTCAATCACTGCAGCAGCGACGTCGGGAGGATGTAGCGGAAATTCGTCTGGGTAATTCCGCAGTAGTTCATATAAGATTTTACTGCGGCTTTACAATAGCGCGAACGTAAGTTTTGAGAGGCTGTCAACAGGAGGCATGTCCTCTGCAGTACTATAGAAAAAAATCAAGGATATTGGTCGACACCTCTGTCGGCAATACAGTGAAACATCGAAAGTTGGCTGTTTTTCGTGTTTTGTTACACAGCTGTGAAGAAAGTGAGCATTGTTACATATAAGTTGTTCTTTTTATGTTACTTTCATAATGTATTTCATAATTATTAATTACTACTGCGGAATTAGTGAAGACCTATTGCGGATTTATCAGCACTGTTGCGGAATTACCCGAGTTGTTCTTTTTCAACTGTAATGAATGTACACCTAAATATATTTGCATTTTAATAGGTCTCTTTGTCTCATTTGGTAATGAAAGTTTTCGTCCATGTCTACATACCTTGATAATATTTTTCAATATTTGACAAAATATTATAGATTTACTTCTTAACATTGCGGAATTAGCCGAGTCTCCCCTAAGCGTAGGAAAGTGAAGTGAGGACTTCAGAACACGCACATGACAAACAACTATAAATGACTTTTTTCGAAAGAATTAAGTACAGTACATACTGCAAATGTCTTTGACGTACAGTACAGTAATTACATAATGGAGTAATACTGTATTACTTTAAATGAATCATGTATTTCACCTAAAGAAAACCCGCTAATACGCAGTCCCGGGTAATACGCGGTTTACACGCGGTACCTTGAACAGCGTCTCATCGGGGTTTTACTGTATTAATCCTTAAAATTGGAACCACTGGGGGTAGAAATGTGATTTTTGTTTATGTGTGTTCAGAAAACATTAAACATTCATCATATATACATGCAGGGTCCCTACAACATACCAATTTTCCAAGCGCACTTGTTATTTGATTTTGAGACTTTCTAAGCTGCGATTATGCGACGAGTCTGCGTGCCCACATGTTGCAACGCAGCACTGCCGCTATTGGCTATCGCTGCGACTCTGTGTGTGATCTGTGAGCGCGACTGTAGTTCAGGCCGGTTTATGTCGACTGGCCAATAGTGAAGCGGTGTTGCCTAGTTAAATCGTCGCGAAGTCTCGCTGAAGCGTCGCGTATTAGTTTCTTTCTTGCGCGCACAATATTTATGGCTAGGAATGAATTTTAACCTGACATTCGATAGAGCTACGAATTTTGAAATCAGCTGTACAAGAATGGCAATTGTATGTCAACTCGCTCGCGTGTTATCGCTTTAAGACTGAACAGAGATATACAACATATTTTACTCTGAAGTCCCTCTCTGTAAACAAAGATACATTCTGTTTATTTTCAAATTCAGACGTAGACTGTTTTCTCTTGTGTGATGTCTAACTTACCGTAACAATGTCTCTTGAAGGGACTGCAAGTGGCTCTGGTGTTTCATCGGTTATACGCAAAAGGATAGTTCTACACTCACAGGCGTGGAGTATCACATTTTCTGTACATAATTTTTCTAAAGGACTGGCTTATGATGCAGTGTGTGTCAGTTTTTCACAAACAAAGAATCCGACTGCAGATGCGTGTGGTTTAGATGTGCATATGTTGTCTCATATTCTCGGACAGGGCAAAGAGACAATTCAAATAGGTGGTATACCTGTATTTACCTCTCCTGATAAATGACGCAAAACAACGTGTTATTTGGACGATTTTCAGAACCATGTATTACTTCATCCTATGATATTTGAAATATATTAGCAGTATCTCTAGCAATGCCATTATAGAACATGTAAAGCAAGAATAAAGCTGAGAATAACCACAGGTACAATTTTCACTTTCCATTGGAATATTATATACACATGGTATAGTCGACCTGCTTGGCGAGTTGGTATAGCGCTGGCCTTCTATGCCCAAGGTTACGGGTTCGATCCCGGGCCAGGTCGATGGCATTTAAGTGTGCTTAAATGCGACAGGCTCATGTCGGTAAAAGAACTCCTGCGGGACAAAATTCCGGCACAACCGGCGACGCTGATATTAACCTCTGCAGTTGCGAGCGTCGTTAAATAAAACATAACATTTTACATGGTATAAGATGAAATATTGCTTAAACGTACGAGATATTTGGTTGATATTGTAAACATAAACACTCCTGCCTCTTTTTTGATGAATTATATGAAAAGTATTAACAACATTCCTCCTTAAGAGCATTAGAAAACTTTATAAGATCAAGCAATTTAATTACACTTTACTTTTAAAAAATATAGGCATGTTAGGAACGAGGAGATTTTATAATTCCAAAACTCAATTTCCATTTTATAAACGTTGCGTTATATATAATATATTACACTTTATCCGTTTTTTCTAATATATAACTTTAGCTTCAATATATTAACGATATTATTGGGTTACGGTTTTCATATTCACTTGTGTATAACTACCTTTACTCGTACGTTTATATTGCTACAGGCCAGAGTGACAGAACATAGAATCCTGGACATCTAGGTAGGTATAAGCTTGAGGATTAAATAAAATTAGATAGGCTTGATTTAACAACGTAAAAGAGAGTAATCTTCAATTTCAATATAAGTAGTCTACTGAATTAGGCCTACATATGAACATATTATATGCTTATATTCTTATAGCCGGAATCTTAGCCAGAATATAGAACCCTGGACCTCTAGATACGTAAAAGTTAGAGAATAAAATTAATTAAGTAGATTTAGATTAAGAGAAAAATAAAACAATCTATAATTTCAATATGAGTACTGAATTATGTATGAATAAATATTATATTTACATTGCATTATAGTCAGATTCGTAACCAGAATATAGAACCCTGGACCCCTAGGTAGGTATAAGCTAGAGAATTAAATTAAATTATATAGTGCGATGAAAGAGTAATGGAATGGAGAAAAATTCTCTCCTGCGCCGGGATTTGAACCCGGGTTTTCAGCTCTACGTGCTGATGCTTTTCCACTAAGCCACACCGGATACCTACCCCGGCGTCGGATAGAATTGTCTCAGATTAAGTTCCAACTCTTGGGTTCCCTCTAGTGGCCGCTCTCTACACTACGTCATATTATATATACTATTTTGACATAAGCATATGGCGGAACCGTCTATATAGCCTATATCAGTGATGTCAAAGCAAGCGCATTTTTCTGACCTTGACGTCGTGCGCGGGCAGCAAGCGCTAGATATTGAAGGAGCAAGGATTATGTATATGAATAAGGAGCCTGTTGGATTGAGAAAACAGTGGAGCACAAACTTCAAACAGAACGTGAAATTTTATGTCGTTATTTTATATGGCTATTTGTTGTTTGATATTATCTATATTGTCTGTAAAACAAAGTACTAATACCAGTTTCTTAATATTGCAGTTAATAACATAATAAAGATTTTAGAAGGCATATTCACATAAATTTCATAGTAGTACAACTATACTATATTAAGTGAATGAAACATCATTCATAAAGAAAGTGTTATCCCAAAGAAAGGGATTAAGTATGACATGGTAAGTTGGAATTGATATTGTTGGTATCTTTAGCCTTATAAAAGTAATCAATAAACTAATCAAAACAGTATTACAGTACAAAGAAAAGTTGCCTAGGTATGTGTTTCAACTGTAACTAATATTACGTAATAAAACCCTTATCGCATTCTGCTTTAAGGTGATATTGGTACGCAACATCCTATCATCAGAATATTAAATTATTTTCTCGAAATCTGCTGAAGCTATAGAGCTGACGTTTTTACAACACATGGGCACATATCTTTTGCTTATGATGTAACAGTAGTTGCCTTTTTAATTCATTTCCTTACAAACATTTTCCATGCGAATATTTTCAAAATTTTCAATACATATCTACAGTAATACGTATTTATGATATTTACGATAACATTTTTTCAGTACCTGTAAGGCTACTAAATAAACATAACTGAAAATTTCACCTTTCTGTAAAAAGTTGAGAAAATACTGCTTTTGAATAAAAAGGAAACTCGTGAAAAATGAACTTTAAAACTGAAACTTAAATTCTTATAATACACTTACAAATCTAAAAATTAACAAGGATATAGTTTTAATAAGTTCTCTTCCCTTTATCCATTGAATCAGTGCTGGCCATCCCTGTACCCAGCTGGACCAAGCGGCATATACTATCTCTCTCGTCTGTCTCTTTCCTTTCCGCTGTAAAGCGCTCAGGCTCTCTTGAGCTCTAAAGCGCGCGCTTGCCCATATATGGGCATCAATTGACATGACTGGCCTATATGGAAATGGTTGGATCGCGGTGGCGGCCATCTTTGTTTCTCTCTCTTACGTTGAATTTCGATGCTGGATAACCTTGTAGCTGGAATTGTCGTTAGACAATAAAATACTGCAATTAGGCTATTACTAGAGCCAACCAGAAATGAACAAACCGAATCTAGTATATTAATTCATTAGGCAGTAGTTAAAAGTCGTGAAGTTTCGTGATATTTAAAGGGTTATTCAAGTTTATTTTTTGAAGAATTGATTTCGAATTTTCCTGTAGTTTTTTGCATGTTCAGAATAATTCCCAATTCATATTAAATTCTTTTAGAGAGATAGTCGCTTATTTTCTTTGGTTTGGTTTACATTTATGTACTTGTGTAATTTGTGATTCTTGATAAATTTATATTGTAGGCCCTACAATATTTCTTACATAAGTTTTAAACATAACTATTTAAAATGTTGAAGAAAGGAGCGTAGGTGCGAAACTAAGGCAAGTAAAATGACGTGAACGACAAAGACAGGACAGGAAATGGCAAAAAAAAAAAGGCTTCTTTAACAGTTTACTTTATAAACATAACAGAAATGGAAGTAAAAACAACACAGCAACGCTTTCTCGTGAATAAGTTTCAGTGAAAAGAAAGAATTGCTTCTACAAGCACGTAACTAATTTAACAAATGCAATTACAAAATAGGGCAGTAACTGCGCACAAAAAGATTGAGAAATATAATATTTCTAGACAGAGACTTTCAAATACTTAATGTTACAACTAAATCTTTGTTAAACCTTCTAAACTATTTAACAAAAATGTTCAAAATTAAATATAAATATGATAGCCATATCCCAACATTTTTGTGTTTTCGTTTTGTAAGAAAAACCAAAAGAAACTCTACGTATTCTCCTGTGTATATGAGTATATAAATTTTTCTTCTTCTTCTTCTTCTTCTTCTTCTTCTTCTTCTGCCTGACAAGTGTTAGGCCACAAGGCCTGTTACGGTCTCACATACAAGTTTCACGCCATCTCTTAGCAGGACGACCCACAGATCTTTGGCCATGTGGTACATAATCATAAATTGCCTTTGGGAATCTACTATTACAACATTCTTTCCAAATGATGTTTCCAATTAGACTGATATTGAACAATGGAATCTAAAACTGATTGAGTTTTTAGTTCCTTTAAAATTCCACAATTTCTTTTCAGATCCCATTTGGTATAGCCCGCTGTTCTTCGCATGAATCGCATTTCACAAGCCGTTATTCTGCTTTTATCTGCTTTCCTCAGTGTCCATGCTCCGCTGTTCTATCTCCGCCCGTTTTTTGCCTTTTTAAAAAGCCTGATTCAAATTTTCTACCTCTGTCGCTTTCTCTCCCGGACATTACAACGAAAACATAAAACATGGTAAACTTAAAAACAAAAATGATAACTCTTTTGGGAAAGTATAACTGAATAAACACTCTGGAACTTTACCGCAACAAGAACGAATCTTACTTGTCGGTGGGATGTTAACTGCGATACTGGTTGTAACTAGAGATGGGAACGATATATCGGTTTTTACGAAATACCGATATTTTCGTTTCGATATAGCGATATATCGGTATCGAAATTTTGATTCAATATATCGTATAATACATCGGTTGTCTCATAAATTTATCAGTCTCTTTTGTGGAATTATCATCATTATCAACAACAAAATCCACACTAGACAACTCCGATAATTCCCGAGAGATGGCGCTAATGAAAGTGGATAGTATAATTGTGCATTCAAACTGTTTAATATGCAGCACCAAATTAAAAATGCAGCGTGAGCGAACGTGAGACAGACCGGAGGTTTATCTACTACTGTTTTAATATTTTTCTTAATGTTCTCCAAGGAAGAAGCAAATCCCATTCTGAAAGGGAACCGTCTGACCTCAAAACGGATATCAGAACTTTTATTTATATATTCTGAAATGAAAAAGAAACAAGGATCTAATACCGATGTGACATTTGTTTACGGCTATCATTTCTATGCACAACCTAGTGCTGACATTATTTTCTTATTATATATTTTCAGTACATAAAAATTCTATCCCTATAATCATCACCATTGTTGTTTGAAATGTTGGAGTGTACTAATAACGTGCAATGGGAACTGACTATAGAAGGATTGTATATCAAATCAACTGTGAAGTTTGTTGAAGCTTGTAACATTCTAAGTACGGTTTACTTGCATTTAAAAATAATTAGAAGCTCTATTTACTTACATTTAAAAATGATTACGTTGTTAGGTAGAAAAGAGCATTATATCTGTGTCCTGGATTGAATCCTATATAAAATTGGAATAACTGAATCGTGTTCAAATATGAAATACTTAACCATGTAGAGTTCACTTTACTATTTCCCACTATATCATTTATGCTCACCGTACCTCCACCATAATTTTGGTATTGAAAATGTATTACTTATTGTCACAATTTAACATATTGTGACAGCGACTTGAGATTCGAACTCACGACCAGCGTCCCGCAAGAGAGAAGATCGCGCAGAGCACTTTGGGATGACACGCGAGGGGAGGCTGTCTGATTGGGCGAGCATTTCCGGTGTCGATGCGGTGCTGAACTTTCTCCGTTCTCCCGTAGTCATTTTCAGACAGACTGAACACGTCCTGAAATTCTGTCAGTAGATCGTGGACTTGTCTTCTTTCTCTTTTGCTTAAATTCGCCGGCAATTCTCGAGCCAGCTCTTTCAGTGATGGGTCTAGACTTGGACGTGGTCGGTGACACTCCTCGTTATCTGCCAGAGACGTCACAGACACCACCGGCTCGATGCTACCTAGTACAGTCCCACTAGGCACCTCCTTGTCCCGATTGGTGACATTCAGGATCCTCACCGGTACCACCTTCTTGTTCGGGAGTAGGGATCTGGCCACATAAACTCCATCTATCGGAGTTGTTTGCGAATCGAGGAGCAGGTTTCTCTTAGGTTGTCCGTCCAGTCTTGCCGTCACCACCATCTCGCAGCCTGCTGGGATTGTCACTTGATTCTCCAAGGTGAGTCTGCTGGCCATGGGTTGGTCTTCGACGTCCCTCAGGAACACTTCATCCTGACCAAAACGCAGGATACGGCGCCTGACGTCCACCGTTGCATCGAAGATCCGCATGGCGTCGAGTCCCAGGATGACGTCTTCAGTGATGTTGGCGACGAACACCCACATCTCCAGTCTCCTCTTTCCCAAGGTCAAATCCAGGAAAACCTCTTTCTGGATGGGCAGGCTCTCGCCCGAGGCAGTACGTAGCTCATATCGGCGCAGCGGCGTCCTCCCAGGTAGGCCACGCACGACTTCCGGTCTGGCGATGGTGAGCGACGCCCCGGTGTCTACAAGTACTCTGCATGGGCGGCCTCTTATCCATCCGTCAGCAATCAGCCCATCGTCGCATCTTCTGTTAACCGTCTTCAAGATCAGCCGAGGGGATGGTGATGACGGCGCCGACGTGCCTCTCATCGCATCGGCCCCTTTTAGTTTTCCTGTTTGTGACCAGATCGGTCACAGTCCCTCCTCAGATGCCCAGGCTCGCCGCAGGACCAGCAGGTAGGCAATCCTCGTCTTCGTCGCTCGGGTGATTTCGGTTGACGCTCCTCGACGTCGGCCGCCGCGACGCTCCTAATCCGGTGCGACGTCGACACGTTCGCCGTCAACTTTGCTGCCTCCATCCTGAGGGCCGCCGCCAGAGCTGCATTGATGGTGCGATGCTCTGCCAAGAGTAGCTGTTGCTTTATTTCCGGGTCTCGAACTCCGCTGCCGAAGGTGTAGGCCGCCTCTCCAGCGATGAAGTCATTAGGTAGGCCCCTGAGCGCCTTATGGGCCAGTTGTTCCACTGCCATCGCAAATTCTTGTAGAGACTCGCCTGACTGTTGGACCCTCGTTTTTAGTTGGGTCCTGAATGCTGCCGCAAGTTGATGGTCACCATAACGTCCCTCCAGGGCCGCCATTATCTCAGCGGCTGTCCCATCTTTTGGAACGCTGTGAAGAATCTCCGACGCCTGTTCCTGAAGCGCGGCCAGCAGCTGAGTGGTTTTCTCTGCTGGCGTCCACCCATTGTGCTCTGCGATGGCCTCGAACTGGCGACGGAATATCGCGCAAGACGTCGTACAGTCGAACTTCGGCGTCTTGACGTTGTAATGTCTGGCTGAAGGCGATGGTTCCGCAGGGCGACTATATGGAGTCCTCAACTCTGTGGCCGCTTCTTGCATGGCACGTCGAACCTCCTCGGCAACTATCTGTTTATGTTCTCTAGCCTGGCGATCCACCAACGCGAGGATGTGCTTGTTTTCTTCAGCATGTCGGTCCATCAACGTGAGTATGTGCTTGTTTTCCTCGGCGTGTTTGTCCATCACCTCACTCGTCTGCTCTTGACGACGCTCGAGATCGCGGATTTTGCCGTCGAAATGGTCTACATCCTGTCTCAACTCGGCTACTGTCTCGTTTATAGTTGTAAAATTCTGGTTTAGTTTATCCAAATCGGCCTTAAGTTCGTCTTTCACGATGGCGACAATTCCATCTACGTGGGCCGAAACGCTTTCAATTTGCGTAGTGACGTCATCTTTCACTCCGCTTATGTCACTTTTCATCTCTGTTTTCACTTCATTTATGTCACTTTTCATCTCCGTTTTCACATCGCTTATGTCACTTTTCATCTCCGTTTTCACATCACTTATGTCGTTCTTAACCTCACTGATGTGCCTGTTCATGTCGTTCATGTTATCTTTTACTTCACTGATATCGTTCTTCATTTCTGCTTTTACTGCACTTATGTCGTTTTTCAGTTCCGCGATGGCTTGCAGGATCAGTTGTAGGTTCTCCATTGTCGATAATGTCCCGATTCTGACACCAATGTGAATTTTATTAGTAACAACAATGTAATTTATTCGCCATAACAATAATTCCTTTCTACAATTCGCCTTAAACGCTCTCGTCAACAATTGGATTTTCACTTAACACAGTATTCGTTATAGCACTCCACCGACGACAATGACAATTTACTTGGACTAGTACGAACAACAATGAACTGTTAATCTTAACTAATATTTACAAAGCACTATTTACAAATCAGAACTATCAGTTCTCAGTTCACAGTTCTTCTAGCTCAGTCACTCGAGTTCACAGTATCTCGAACCACAGACCTCCAGAGACAGTTCACTGTACTCGAACTCAGGTCCCTCCAACTGCGGTGCACTGTACTCGAACTCAGGTCCCTCCAACTGCGGTCCACTGCACTCGAACTCAGGCCTTCGGATGCTGACGCAGATGCGGACGCACACTCGAGTCGAACTCCGGTACACAAGACTGGCTTGCTTGCTCTGGCTTTCTCACTGACTGGCTGACTAATCAACTGAAAACTCTGCTCGAGTTCGCTGTCGCTTCTTCTTTTATAGCAAAATCATAGTTGCGAGAAATTTCTACAGGTGTGTAGAGAATTATCTGGATATCTCCACTTCGACGCACTTCTGGAATAGTCGGGAAGATCCGTTACCCATTCACTGCGTTAAGTAGCAGCTGCGCGCGCAGCCTCCCCTCGCGTCTAGGCCCCTTTCCCCTTTCCCCGTGAAGCCCGAGCAATATGCTCTCTCGCGGGACACTGGTCGTGAGTTCGAATCTCACGTCGCTGTCACAATATTTATGCTTTTGACTGTTATGATGTTAATATCAATGGTAAATAGGATTATTAAAAAATAAGTAATTTTATTGTAATACAGTAAATGTATACCTGAAAATGCAATTTGCTTACGGAATATCGATATCTCGATAATCGCTCGATATATTTTCTGCAATATGTATCGATTATCGAAATTAGGTTTGCAACATATGGCAATATCAATAAATCGGTATTTAATTTATTTCCTCCATCACTAGTTGTAACATAATTAATATAGCTTATTAGAATTTATATTGAGTGACAATGTAAGGTAATTTTGTATTCATTATTAGATAATTGACTATTTATGAACTTTATAATTCAAGAAAATAAATATTTATTGGCGTTGTGTAACGTGTTTTGAACATTTCAAATTTAATTTAACCATTTGTGATAATTATTTCAGCTTTATCATAGTTATAATATTTTCTCATTGTTGATCGAACGTGCGTGTGGAGCGGGAGGAACGGAAATACGAGTTCCAATAAAGCAGATCTAGTGAGAATGAATGAATGAATGCATTATTCACTGTACTTTGAAAGTTAGACACTGGTGTCAATTATTATTATATTCCTTAAAGATGAAAATGAATAAGGATGTGGAAACAGAAGAAATAACACGTAAATAAAAGGAAACATAAGTAGGTATCTGAATGAAAAATCAATGTTAAATACTCATAGTCGCGAGGCCCTTTCAGGTGCGAGGCCCTAGGCGACAGCCTATTTCGCCTTTATGTAGCGCCACCTCTGGCCGCCAGCCCATTCTATTCCGAGCTTGGTTAAGTAATAACCAAACGCAGTACTCTATTCATTATATACAGAGTGTTTCCGAGGTGGTGTTACAATCTTTCAGGGATGATGGCGAGGGGCACATGTATCAATTTAAGATAAGGAACCACTGTTCCGGAAATGACCGAGTAGAAAGGTTTGTAACACCACCTCGGATCACCCTGTATAGAGTGAAGTTGTTCAATGGCAGTTTTTTTAAGGGACTAACCCTTAGTATAGTATGAATGGAAAAGTCCTCTTTACAGTTTGATCCTTTGCGCTTAGATATCCCAGAAATAATTATTTTACATGATAATTTCTGATCCCATTATCTGTTAAACACCTTTTATAAATAAAAATTTCATTAACATCCGAACATTAGTGTGTTCAGATCCAACAAATACTTTGCACAGTATTTCTGCCAAGTTTACAGTTTAAGAATATTTTAATACTTTAATAATTAATAAAGCACTTTAAGTAGATCTAATCGAATCTTGGTAACGCTGTTACAGAAATGTAGACGTGTGTTTGAATCTAAGATATGAATTCCGTAGAAAATAGATCGCAGAGCGTTTTTCAGAGCGGAACGTGCAACAAGTAGTGTTTGCTGCAGAAAAAGTGTACAAGTGCTACTGAATTTGTTACGATGTTGCAGTTTTTTCTAGAAGAAAAGTCGATTTCCCAATAAATAAAAATAAATAACACAAAATGTCAAAGGAAAATTGTGTTCCTTTCTCTTAAACATTTACTCTGTGAAATTACTATCTTTGAATACCTTCCACACCATATATAACTTACAGAGTGTCTCTAAAATGATTCAACTAACTTTGGGAGTTAGTTCTACACAAAAAGAATGAACAATTTCATATACATACAAGGTGAAAGTGATATCATTTTTCAGGTTGAAGGGGGCAATGGAATACTTTAACATAGAAAATATATTACGCGTTTTGTAAATAAATGCATGGTTAATTAGAAAATTTGGCTAAAAGCCTGCGTAATTTGGCAACATCGCCGGATCACCAACGAATACACACACGAACTTCTTCTGAATAGCAGCATTCCGTCCCTTGTCATTGCAGTAAGGATGCCAAACTACCTACTGACAAGAAATAAAGGTATACGTTAATCTTTTTGCTTAATTTGCAAGAAAATAGTCCATTTCATTAAAAAGAAATTATTCTTGGCATCTCTCAGTGCAGTCCCTACCCGGAGATCCGATTGAGAGACTATTTTACCTCCGGAGAATTTTACACTGAGGGACTCCATGTATTATAAGCAGTGAAAAATATAGTGGGACTGCGTTGGTGTTAATGCAGCTTCTGTGGGTACCCCTTTGTTACTTGTTAGCTTAAACAACGAGTTTAAGCCCTCTCACCACGACAAGGTGAGTATCCACGAGGGATATCTCTATCCAGTGCTTTTGCTTCAGTAAAATCTCATTTTATAAACCTATTGATCAACAATTGGCTCTCTTCTAACAAAGGAAAATTTTTACAGTCCGTACAAAAGAAACCAAATGACCTGAAAATGTACAAAAACTTGCCCAGACATGTTCAAACATTTTTAACAAGAACCAGAACAGGTCACACTGTCACACAATTGTACTTACATCGATTTCAACTCTCTGATAATCCTACTTGTCTGTGATGTAATAATCATGATGAAGATCTGGAACACATTCTTCTATACTATCCATCCATAAACCACAAAAGAAGTAAATTAAAATCATCAGTACCAGTTGCAGAAAAGACAGCCCTGCAGTATATACAGCGTGTCCCATTCATCTTGTGCACCTATTATAACTTTTTTCTTTGGACAGATATTGGAATTTTTGTTTTTGAGAGTTATGTTAGAACGAGGGGCAAACATGAGTGTAGAGATTTGTTGCATGTAACTACATTATGGTACAAGATACACGTGACGTCATCAATTTTTCAAATAGCACTACGTACTTTAGTCATATTACATTAATTACACACATTAAGACGAGTTCAAAAATGTATCACAATGTCACATTCCCAATCAATAACAACAACAAAATCCAGAATGATTGACATCAGAATGTGCCGTTTGTTGTGGTGCCGCATTCATCTTGTGCATTAACTTACACAAAACGAATGACGACTGACGTCCGTACACGTCGTGTGTTGTGTCTTTGCTGTCTTAACATATAAACAAACCACGACAACTGTCGACGCCACAATCCACGTAGTGGTCTGTACGTTCTTCGGACCTGTCGCCACTCGACTTCTTCCTGTGGGGAACTGTAAAGGAATGTTAAATGTTATGTTTTATTTAACGACGCTCGCAACTGCAGAGGTTATATCAGCGTCGCCGGATGTGCCGGAATTTTGTCCCGCAGGAGTTCTTTTACATGCTACTAAATCTACTGACATGAGCCTGTCGCATTTAAGCACACTTAAATGCCATCGACCTGGCCCGGGATCGAACCCGCAACCTTGGGCATAGAAGGCCAGCGCTATACCAACTCGCCAACCAGATCGACACTGTAAAGGAAAGTATGTACCAGAACATTCTGACAACACCAGACGACATGCAGCAACGCATTCGACAGGCTTGTGTGTCCATTCAGCCAGCAACGTGCCGGGCAGTCATACGGTCTTTCGGAGAACGCCTTCGAATGTGCATTAATGTGAATAGTCACCATTTGAAAAGTCTTCTGTGCCTCTCAGAGCGTAACATTATCATATTGGAAGTACGTTTAGTTGTTTTTTAGTAGGTTATTTTACGATGCTTTATCAACATCTTAGGTTATTTAGCGCCTGAATGAGATGAAGCTGATAATGCCAGTGAAATGAGTCCGGGGTCCAGCACCGAAAGTTACCCAGCATTTACTCATATTGGGTTGAGGCAAAACCCCGGAAAAACCTCAACCAGCGAACTTGCCCCAACCGGGAATCGAACCCGAGCCACTTCGTTTCGCGGCCAGACGCGCTAGCCGTTACTCCACAGGTGTGGACTCGTTTTGTTGTTGTTGTTATTGATTAAGAAGGTGACACTATGATACATTTTTGAACTCGTCTTAATGTGTGTAATCAATGCAACATGATTAAAGTAGGTAATGCTATTTGGAAAATTGATGTCACGTGTATCTTGTACCATAATGTAGTTACATGCACCAAATCTCCACACTCATGTTAGCCCCTCGTTCTAACATAACGCTCAAAAACAAAAATTCCAATACCTATCCAAACAAAAAAGTTATATGTGCACAATATAAATGGGACACTCTGTATTGACTACACTGCAGCTCTGGCTACTAGCAATAGCCATCTATAATGAAAACCGAACAAAATACCTCTCATTTCTCATGAAAAACAAAAACCGAATAGACTACAGTGGACTATGGTGGACTTTATGTTGTCAGCAAACAGCTGGATACATTAAGAAGATTGATTGATTAGGAAGAAACTTCAAAGGGATAAATCATTCCTTATCAATTTCTCTAACAATAAAATTATAAAAATCAGATTCGTATGAATAGTGCTTATCAAATGAAACTGTGCCAAAATTTAGAGGATTTTTTGTGGGAGAACATGGACTAATATGGTATTAGAATTCTTTGTTGTACTCTAGCCAATGAATAAGCAGTTAAAATTTGCACAGTTATATTACTTCCATTCTGTATACATCCGCAACCGACGCATTTATGAGCTAGAGTTCTTTGCGTATGTAGTATCCCTCAAAGTAAATGTTCTAAATGCGATCATTCAATCTGAATATATACACACTCATAAACACACGCGATTGTGTATACACACTCTCTCACACGAACATACATCCACACTTACACGTACAGACCGATTATTTAGTCCTGACAGCTCAGCGACGCGAAAGAGGGGAAGTAATATGAGGAGTGGGGAGAGTTCCGGAGTAGAGATAAGGGCAAGCGGTCGTTAAAGGAATGCAGTACAGCTTAATATTGTACTGGAAACATACCGCTCTACCGCACGCATCACATCCGATCGCTCCTAAGGCAAGCGAGTGAATAACCCAAACATCCCTTGGCGTAACTAAATGGACTCGCCTGACCCAGACTCACATCGCCGGCGACTGTCAGGACTAAATAATTTAATTATTTATTTATTTATTTATTTATTCTGGTTTAGTTAAGGCCATCAGGCCTTCTCTTCCACAACACCAGGAATACAAATACAATAATAAAAATAAACAGAGGAAAAAAATACACTATATACAAAGTAAAGCTACACAAGAAATAAAGAGAGAGAGAGAAAAAAATACTATAAACAAAGTAAAACCACACAAAAATATACACAGGTTGCAGTCACAAAAACTTTAAATGATTAATTAATTGTATCCTAACTAATTAACTAACATAAACAAGAAACCTGCAATTTTAATCTAGATTAAAAAAGAAAAAAAAACACAAATCAATACTTCTAGCAATACCTAAAAACATTAACTAAGAAAAAATTTTCCAATTTAATTTTGAATTGTGATAAAGTCCGGCAGTCCCTGACGTCATTAGGTAACGAATTCCAGAGGCGAGGTATTTCTACAGTGTAGGAAGATGAGTATAAAGACGTTCTATGATGAGGAATAGAAAGAAGTGCTTGATGTCGGTTTCGAAGAGTTGTAAGAAATTGAAAGCGCGATAACAGATAATTCGGAGTAGAAGTATTCATGATTCTAAACAGAAGAGAGAGTGAATGTATTGTTCCCCGTTCCTTCAGACGCACCCACGAAAGTAACTGGAGGGAAGCGTTATATGGTCAACTTTACGAGTATTGCAGATGAATCGTATGCACACATTATGAACACGTTCTAGTCTCTCAGCTAAGAGTGGACTTACATTAGTTAGCAAGGAATCGCAATAATCAAAATGGGGCATTACAAGCATCTGAATAAGATTTTTTTTTAGACTAAGCGGTAGAAATTCTTTCATATGGAACGAGGAGCGAAGTTGAGAAAATATTTTTTTGCAAATGTGTTACTTGAGTGTTCCAATTTAGATTGCTAACCATAAAAATTCCAAGATTTTTAACTGTTTCACTGTATTTAAGAATAATCCCATTCAATATTATATGTGGTACAGTACTACCATCAAGAGTGCTTCGTAGACGATTATGTCCCACTGTACAGGTAAACAGGCAGACATACGCACGCACACACATCCACACACACACGCACACACAAATAAACACATGCTCACAATCACACAATATTCGTCCTTGCCGTACATTATATTCTTCAGAAAGGACGCGCCTCTACTTCTGTACTTCGGACAAAGCCAGTGCGAAAATTTCAAATCGCTGAGAACCGTCTGTTTCTGTCTAGCTACAATTTTCTTGCAACATGTTCTCTCCAAGAAGGAATCGCACTCTGGGGACAGAAGGGAAAATCGTTAGACCCCTTCAGCATCTGAACAGCCTCTAATGGTTCCTGTGAATGATGCGGCAGTGATAGCGCCGATAATAATGGGGAGGAGAATGATTGCAGTGTTGACGGTTATGATGTGAAAATTACTGTCATAATCTTTCTGACTTTCACAATCTAGTCGTTTAGATATATTTATTTACCGTAGTTTTTGTTCAGTATAAAGAAAAGGGTCCAAGTATGTTTGCTTTCGTGAACATTATACGGACATGCTTCCTTATTTAGTAACAAATAGGTTTATTATTCTTCTCATCATCATCATCATCATCATCATCATCATCATCATCATCATCATCATCATCATCATCATCATATACCAGTTGTTAAAAAAAGTATTCAGTTTACTTTAGAAGATTATAATATGCATCAAAACAAGAAAAAATATTTTCTGAGTAGATTTTTTAGTAGGTTATTTTACGACGCTTTATCAACATCTAGGTTATTTAGATTCTGAATGAGATGAAGGTGATAATGCCAGTGAAATGAGTCCAGGGTCCAACACCGAAAGTTACCCAGCATTTACTCATCTTGGGTTGAGGGAAAACCCCGGAAAAAACCTCAAACAGGTAACTTGCCCCGACTGGGAATCGAACCCTGGCCACCTGATTTCGTGGCAAGACGCGCTAACCCTTTACTCCACAGGTGTGGACTATTTTCTGAGATCTGAACACTTGTTCATAGGAGGTGCTCAATGTGACGTCCATTCATGGCAATACATTCCTCTGCCCTTCGGCGTAAGGAATCACCCACTCTTTGAAATTTACCTGGTTGTTATTGATAACCAAAAGTCTAAGGGATTTAGATTTGGGGAATGAGCAGGCCAAGGTGTATGGCCTCCCCAATCAATACAGCGTTCCTGAAATGTCAGCGTCAGGTGTTCACGCTCATTGCGGAAAAAATGTGCTGGTGTGTCATCATGCATGAACCACATCTGTAGTATTTGCTGACAAGGCACATACTCCAGTAAGGTGGCAGATATGTTAATAAGAAAGTCCTGATAACGAGCCCCAGTTAATCTCTGTGGTAACACGTATGGCCCTTAATCTATCGCCAAGGACGCCTGCCCATTCGTTGATTGAGAATCGGTGCTGATGCCTTGTTTCTTCATGTGCGTGGGAATTTTCATCAGCCCACACATGCTGATTACGAAAATTCACAACACAATCTCTGCTGAACCCCGCTAATATCCGCAACCAAACTTTTGTTTTTAGTATTCCTTGCAACGTATCAGTATTCCATGTCAGGGGTATCAACTGCGATATGATTATCCCGTAGTCTGCTATATTGTAGGGCAGAAAAATACATTCTCATAAATGAACGTCACATTGAGAACCTCCTATGAACAAGTGTTCAGATCTCATAAAGTATGTGTTGTAGGACCCATGTTTACTATACATTTTTTTCTTGTTTTGATGCGTACTATCACCTCCTAAAATATTGGATACATTTTTAACACCCTGTATTTTAGCAGAGTCTTACGTAGCAACATTGATATAAACGGCGCTAGTTATCCTTGCTATAGCATCTGATATAAGAGCAACAAAACCTCAGTATTCCAGAGTGCAGTAAAACGTTAAGACAACTGATCAAAGTAAATAAATAACTGATATCCGTACGTCAGTAAATCTCTGTACATTGAGAAGTGTGAGCTAATGAATCAGCTTATTTTTTGCCCAAGAAATGGAGTAAAATTATTCCAAAGCTATCGACATCTGTGTCTTACTACTCTATTAATAGAACAATAAGCTCATAATGTGACGGGTTGTCTAAAATTTCGGTATAGCCTATGCTTACACGAAAGGAAATGAATCGGAGAAAAGCTTAAAGTCCTTCCAAAATCCATACTCGCAACTCTCATGTTGCAACATTTGACATATTAAATCAGGAAGTTTTAAGACAGACAATACTTTATATGAAGAAGGCTTTATATCCACTTCAGACAATATTTTGCCGGAAACTCTCAAAAAAAGAAACAATACACATTAAAATTTCACGTTTCCATTACGGAAAATACTAAAAGCTTTTGGATTCCAGTTTACCGGAAACGAGGACAATAAGAAATATTTAGTAGAACATTTTTACCCGTCGCAACAACATTTTAAAAGCAATGAAAAAAACGAAGGAATTAGGAAGATCTATAATATTTTTAGATGAAATTATTTTTAGTGTAGTTCTATATTTTACGTCGATATATTCCATTAGTTGAATTTGTTTCTGTGAATTTAATTCTGAAACATCCTATAAAGCAGACCCGCCTCAAAGTGAAGGTGGATAGACTCTTCGAAATTTCAGTGGAAAATTTCCTTCAGTGTAAAAGCAGAATATAATTTTATTAATATGTCGGATCTATTTTATCATAAGCTTTCTGAATATCAGAACATATCACATAAACTTGTGTTCCTTTATCCAAATTAGAAAACACGTGATGTGTAAAATTACAAAGACTGATACAACTCATGATCTTTCGGGCATACATCTATTTTGGGGTTCGCAAAAGTATTAACCAAAACATGTCTCAAATATGAGTAGGCCTACATATAAACTACTTTAACAAACCTTCACTATTGCTAATAAGCTGAATACGGATCTGTAATTTCCAATTAATTTTGGATTACCAGATTTGAAAATAGGAGTTATCTTAGTAAGTTTGCAGATTTCAGGAAAATACTTTTATATTAAGAATAAATAACACTTTTATAAAATACTCTATACAACCTTTGAAAACCGCTAGAGCAGATATTTTTATTTTATTTTCTTATAGCTAAATCAATTTCTCCTGAAGTAATTTCTTTTACTTACGGCTATTAAGGAACCCGAAGGTTCATCGCCGCCCTCAGATAAGCCCGCCATCGGTCCCTATCCTCTACAATATTATTCCAGTCTGTCATATCCCACTTCTCTCAAATCCATTTTAATATTATCCTCCCATCTACGTCTCGGCCTCCCCAAAGGTATTTTCCCCTCCGGCCTCCCAACTAACGCTCCGTATACATTTCTGAATTCAACCATACATGCTACATGACCTGCACATCTCAAACGTCTGGATTTAATGTTCCTAATTATGTCGGGCGAAGAAACAAAATTTAATTTTATCATGCACATCTAATTCAATTTTTGAGAGAATTTTGTAAGCTGCAGGTGTATAGGTTTTTTTTTAATAAACTGATTGAAAATAGTCCGAAAAACTATTTGGAATATCGTTAGGATTACTACTCCATAAAATGTCTTCCATACTCATTTATTCATGAGGTTTTCTTCTTTTGTTTTTTAATGAAATTCCAAAAGTCAAAACAATAAGACATGCTTCATTCTGCCACAGAAATAAATTAATTGGTCACAAGCTACAGAAATATCATACTTAATTGTCTTCTTAACCATTTGTATTACAGGCAGATGTTCCTTGTATATTTATTCTTTTTTTTCAAATTTAATTTATTTTATTATTATTTTATTAAGCCAATGAGAATATTTTGATTCCTCAATATTTTTCCGAAACTATTTTTTCCCAATGACCGTTTTCCCTAAAGACCGCATTGCTACTTTCAAGTTTCTGAAAACCAAATTTCTTCCGAAAGAAATTCTTACGAATCTCATTAATTACGAATAAGGGAACTGTTACCAATAAACAAAAAGCATTATATTTCATACTGTTGACACTTTTTTCTGTTTCGGTGTTTTCAATAATGTAGGATGATAGTTTCTATGGGGACTAGATCTTCTCTCTTTTCTTTAGTTGTTTCATTTTGAATATTATTAATAACTGGACCAGATTCTGTGAGTTATTTATTAGATTGTGACGAGCTCAATATCTTATTATTTAAAAAAAACCTCGCACTAGGTCATAATTATTGCCACATATTTAAGGTAAACTGAAATCTCCAGTAATAATTATGTCACTTTATTGTGAAAATAAAATTATTAATACTCAACATGTTCCAGTAGTTCCGTAAAGGTTTCAATACTAGAATTAAGAGGAAAATATACACTAGAAAGATAACAGTTCTTATCATTAAAATTTAATTTAACCCAAACCGATTGACTATTTCCCATTTCAAATAAATATATAGTACTCTGTGAGATTAATTTTATTTCTTTGTAGCTAATACAGTACATAAGTAACACACCCACTACAAGTTTTTTTAAGTCTCAGTCATATATTTATTGTTATGTTATATCTGCAATCAAATAACTAATTCATAATTTAAAAAATTCGAAGTTTTAGTTAATCTAATGCAATGACAAATTATTATTGCACAATTCATTAAGCAAGAATCACGAGATCCGGTCCCTGAACCGCTTACATTTTGATAAGTACAAATAGGCTATAGCCTATGAACTGAGATCAACCGTTTCATTTAATAATCAAATTAACCAGTACTGAATATCAAACTAAATAAACATTTAACGACATCATCTTTACTTTCACTATTGTTATGACTGGGGACTTTTCGCGCTATTTCATGAGAATTTTTCCGTTACATGTCCAAATAAATTTAACATTGCCAGTTTTCTTAACGTGCCTTGCAAGGGCAAACAGTAGCCTACTTCATTTTCCAGACAGAGAATTTTATTTAAGTATATAGGTGAACTAAAACTTACAACCTTAACTTATTTAAAAGTCTGTTTACTATTGTATTTTCTAAAAATTCATTTTTAATGATTTCTAATCAATTTAACGACAATCGGTGGAATAATTCCCTCAGATACTGCTAAACGATAACACTAGACAACAAATTTAAACTTTGTTTTTGTTGTTTAGATGAAACTAATGTAATTTTAACTAAACGAGAGTTGCTGAGTTCATTTCTGAAAACGAAAACTTTCTAACACTTACCATTTCTATGGTACATGCACTTTATTTATTTACACAAATTTGTTACACTAGCACATAAAGCAAATTTGTTTGGCCAAAATTCACAAATTAAACTCTCTTTTTATCTTTTACGTTTATAGACAGCTTGTGTAATCTTTCTTTTGGGTGACCAGAAATATTCAGCTAGAACACTTGCATTCCACCTTCCACTGAAGCGCTTTTTGAAGGTAGATATTTTTTTTATGAAACCTCTCCCCGTGTTCATCGCTTACAGCACCAAGTTTTTTTTTTTTTTTTTTTTTTTTTTGGAAAGATGTCCAGGTGGCTGTCAAGAAAGTGTACTTTCAGTGACATGTTGCATCCCATAAGGTGAAAGTAGTGCAACATTTCACTAACATTAAATTGCTTTTTATTTTGGAGAAACAGTACGTGCTGGACAAAAACCAACTGCAGATTCCTTTTTGCTACCACAAAATACATCGAATACACATATTTTTATAAAAAGGTCAAATTTCATGTTGTACAGTGTAATATTCAACTATACCTTCATTCTTAATTTCAACTCTTAAGTACATGCTCTATATTCTAAACTAACCGATTAACATTTTCATTAGCATCATAAAGAAATATATGTCCCAATCAAGGATAAAGGTAACTGGAGAATAAGAACTAAACAGCAAATATACGATCCATATAAAGACAATGATACAGTTATAGACATTAAAGCTACACGTATTGAATGGTTGGGTCATGTATGCAGAATGAACGATTCACGTTAGCTAAAAATGGTATTAAATGCTAACCTAAATGGCAAGAGGAAAGCCGGCAGACCAAGGTTACGGTGGCTGGATGATGTACAGCTGTCAAAAAAAAAAATGTCCGCGCTCGTGAACAGCGAATATTTTCTAAGTAAACTTCGGATTACAGTGATGTTACACGATACATGCGCTTTTAGAAGCAGTTTCGAAACTATGATGTTTAAGCAGGAGTCACGGGATTTGATTGAACCCGGGCACGCTGGTTTCATGGTCAGGAATGCTAACCGTTGCTCCACACGGTGAACTTGTATTTGTAATACGTGAAAAGTTAAAAATTTTCCTCATGGCTGCTTTTTTTAATTTTAGTTTATTGAAACGTTCTAAAATAATTGTAGGTTGCTTAATCAGACAAATTCTACTGTAAATAACGTGATTTAATAAAATTGAAAGCAGGAAAATTCAAGTAGAGTGATTGCATAAGCGAAAAAATGCACACGTAATACTATTTACTTTTACATGTTGTATAAATGATTTTGTATTATCTGTTGAGATCCTTTATTAGCCAAAATGGCTAAATCGGTGTAGGCCTATTCATTTTTAGGGATCCCAAATGTTTTGGAAATCCACTACAAATTTTGGTATTGTCTCCCTTGCTCCTATGAGATGTACTATTAGGCCTACTTTAGTCAAAGAGATTTTGTTGTATTTATCTTTAAATTGGGCAACCGTTAGATCGTAAATCGCACGTTTTTCTTGATCTGCTTCTGCTGGAAAACTAGTTCTGATCTCAAACCTGATTGTAAGGTCCCAAATACAAGGGGTACTCTGTGTAAGGTTAATGAAAATAATGTCAATCCTTTCACTTCCACCTTCTTCAGCAATACATGGAACTTCTTTACAGATTCCATAAGCATTCCGGAAAAAGAGAGCTGCATTTTTTTTTAATTTATCCTTATTATTACGTTTTGTACGTAAGCGAAACATCTTTCCTTTGACTGAATTTTCAAGTTAATTGACTTGGCTACTATACTAACATTAGCCTATACGATACATATAATCACACACATATTACGAATGAACACCGAATCTTTAGTAAGTAAATACGAGTGTGAGTAAGTAAAGTTGTGGTTTGTAGTGTTATTCTTTTACTTCTTTTCACAGAAGACTTATTTTGTACAGATACGCAAATAAAATTAAATGCTCCCTTATTGTATAAGTTTCGCTTACAACACACTGCGTATGTGAGGTAAAGTAGAGCCTCTGTATACAGAATGTCCCAATTATCTTGTGCACCTATTATAACTTTTTTGTTTGGTTAGGTATTGGAATTTTTGTTTTTCAGCGTTACCGGTATCTTAGAACGAGGGACTAACATGAGTGTGAAGATTTGGTGCATGTAACTACATTATGGTACAAGATACACGTGACGTCATCAATTTTTCAAACAGCACTACATACTTTAATCATGTTACATTGATTACATACATTAAGAGGAGTTCAAAAATCTATCACAATGTCAGCAACAATAACAACAACGAAACGAAACAAAAATGTACTTCCAATGTGATATGTTATGCTTTGAAAGTCACAGAAGATGTTCCAAATGGTGACCATTCACATTAATACACATTCGAAGGCGTTCCCCGAAAGACCGTATGACTGCCCGGTATGTTGCTGGCTTAATGGACACACAAGCCTGTCGAATACGTTGCTGCATGTCGTCTGGTGTTGTCAGAATGTTCTGGTACACACTGTCCTTTACAGTTCCCCACAGGGAGAAGTCGAGTAGCGACAGGTCCGGAGAACGTGCAGGCAAATGTACGTAGATTGTTGTGGTTTGTTTACATGTTAAGACAGCAAACACACAACACACGACGTGTACGGACGTCAGTCATCTTTCGTTTTGTGTAAGTTAATGCACAAGATGAATGGGGCACCACAACAAACGACATATTCTGATGGTAGTCATTTTGCTTTTTGTTGTTGTTATTAATTCGAAAGATGACATTGTGATACATTTTTGAACTCGTCTTAATGTGTGTAATCAATGTAACATGATTAAAGTGTATAGTGCTATTTGAAAAATTGATGACGTCACGTGTATCTTGTACATAATGTAGTTAGGTCTACATGCACAAATCTCTACACTCATGTTAGCCCCTCGTTGTAACATAACTCTTAAAAACAAAAATTCCATTACCTATCCAAACAAAAAAGTTATAATAGGTGCACAAGATAAATAGGACACCCTGTATATGGTACTTGTGGACAGTTCCTGTGAAATTGTTGCCTACATACAGGTGGACTCCCATCAAGACTCGCTCCAAATTTTAATTCCGCTTTAAATAAATTTTGCCTGAAAGTGTTTTCAATTTCTGATGCAATTTCGTATATAGTAAATTATTATTCTGAATAATAGATCTATCGATATGTACTACGTATAGACCTACTGTTTTATATTATTTATTATAAAAATCAATGAAGGAACGCCGCTTAGAAGGTTTTCATTAAATTATCATTTTTTTTTTTACTTCTATATGAAAATTTCAAATAAGATTTCGTCATTTCTGTAAGCTATCCATAATAATTGTTGTATGTCATGGATGTAATTCCAGTTTGAATTATCTCTTAAAAAGTAGAATATTAATAAAATCAGTTAGACAGTTGAGAACAAAGTAGTTTATAAAGATGGACGTGAGACTAAACAGAGTAACAAAATTCGAATACAACTTTCCTTACATAGGGGAATCTGAAAACGTGTAGTTCTGTGTAGCATTATATTTGATCCACACTTCATATAATTTATTATAAAGTTACAGGATATGTGGATTGTTTTTCGAAAGTGATTTCATCTGAAACCGATGTTGGTAAGACTATGGAATTCACAACCTCCCTCCCACCTACAGGCAAGGTGTCGCCTCTCTGAAGACGCCCCAGCAATCAATGCGCATAATGTCAATCATGTGCCACTCCTTACATTAGCGGGTATGCAAATCTCGAAGTGTCTGCTCTTGAAAGCCAGCAGACGCAAGTGAGGATTATGATGGAGAACAAGTGTGGAAATTGACCTCCTTACTATGACAATTAAGGCAGATTTACCGACGCAATCTAGAATATGTTGTCACCTCTAACTCTCTTTTTAAATTTCTCATTGTGTTCTGAAGTACTCTATAAAGATCGACCATTGTGACCATTGAAATAATTACTTATTTTCCAAAATTTTCTACAACTTTATATCTTTTCACCCATTATGCCGAGAAGACTGCTTTTGGTAAATAGTTTTCCTTCCTTTACTATTTCTCCTACACTGTTAGAAGGTATTTAGGTTTCAGTTCGTCGAGAAATTCTCTACGTGAAGTATAGAAATAATAAGCATTTGCTCCTTCCTTTTCGTCTTATTTTTACATAAGATAAAGCAACATATGAAATTATATAGTTCCGAAACCTTTATTTCAGAATACCTAATTTTACAAAATTAGCAAGGGTCACTTCAGTAAATGATTTAGGAATGGTAATCTCTCATGACCTATCCTTTTTAACACATAAAAACAATTTCGAATAGAGCCAGGTTTCATCTACACAAACTTAAAATATTTCAGGAATGTTGAAACTGTCTTAAAAATATATAATAGTTTAATACGAAGTAAATTAGAGTACGCATCTATAGTTTGGAACCCTCACTATCACTCGCACTGGGTCATTCTAGAGAGAGTACAGAATAAAAATCCTGAAACTGCTATATATGAAAAAACATTCATATCACAACATATTCCAATCTTATGGATCCATGCTTGTTGTATTTAATGTACCATCTCTCAATAATCGCAGGATAACAGCACAACAAATATATTTGTTCAAAACCATAAATGGTTTAATACACAACCCTGATTTTCTATAGCTAATTACTTTCAATATTGGTAAATCAAATTTGAGAAAGCGATCTCTCTTTTATTTGCAGACATTAAAAAACAAAATCTCATAAAATGTCTCTGCTTTTATTAATGCTTCGAACATACAATCTTCTATCAAATAAACAGGATTTAGATTTTTCGTTATCATACAATATTTACAAGAAAAATTTATGTAAAGTATTATTTGATGTCAATTATTTAAGTACTGTTAAGAACTATTAGAACTGATTCGTACTTTATCATGCTTAAATATTTAAATGTGTTACAAAGAACAATATATGTATCTATATATATAGCAATAGTTTCATGATATGTTAACTTCTAGTTGCATGTTAGTTATAGTTGTAATCAGATATCCTACTGTAATTGGAACACATGTTCTGTAGTAATTATTAAATAAATGAAATGGAATGAATGGATAGGTGAATGAATGAATGAATGAATGAATGAATGAATGAATGAATGAATGAATGAATGAATGAATGAATGATTTTATCAACATCTCAAGTTATTTAGCGTCTGAATGAGATGAAGGTGATAATGCCGGTGAAATGAGTCCGGGGTCCAGCACCGAAAGTTACGCAGCATTTGCTCATATTGGGTTGACGGAAAACCCCGGAAAAAACCTCAACCAGGTAACTTGCCCCGACCGAGAATCGAACCCGGGCCACCTGGTTTCGCGGCCAGACGCGCTAGCTGTTACTTCACAGTTGTGGACCGTAAATATATATAAAGCTTTATAACACTAAACTAAAATATTTTGGGGTAAACCTTCCGAAACTTAGAAATCTGCAGAATTACAAAATTCACGTAGTCACAAATGTTTGAGAGTAATAGGAAGAAGTAATTTACATGTTTGCACAATCTTCTGTGTTTTATTGTGTAGGTGTACAATTTATTTACTTGCAATACTGCTACCCACAATCACAAAATTTGATAAAGCATTGAGAGCTAATTTGAAGTTACAGGAGAATGAAGAAAGTTACACAACTGCACGCATTGCATTCTTCACCTGACATAATTCCAGACGTTTGAGATGGGCAGGGCATGTAGCACGTATGGCTGAATCCAGAAGTGCATATGGATTGTTACTTGGGAGGTCGGAGGGAAAAAGACTTTTGGAGAGGCCGAGACGTAGATGGAAGGATAATATACGTATTTTGTTTGAGATACACTGAAAACGTATCTGGGAGGATAATATTAAAATGGATTTGAGGGAGGTGGGATATAATGGTAGGGACTTTATTAATCTTGCTCAGGACAGGGACCGATGGCGGGCTTATGTGAGGCGGCAATGAACCTCCGGGTTCTCTAAAAGCCATTTGTATATAATTAAGTATTGTAGGTTAATTACTTTTATGATATAATATTGTGACAGCGACGTGAGATTCGAACTCACGACCAGCGTCCCGCAAGAGAGCAGGTCGCGCGTGAGTCGACACGGGCTCCACGGAGCACTGTGGGACAGCGCGGCGGGGAGAGAAGAGAGGGAAAAGGGCGACGCGGCGAGGTTGCGCGCGCATCTTCTGCTTGCCTAGAGAGGCCGAGAAGTCCGTCGAAGTGGACAAATCGCGAACTCGAACTTTCCAGGCTACGTCGCTGTGGTTATAAAAGAAGAAACGCGAGTGAACTCGGACAGTGATTAGTTCAGCCCGACAGTAAGCCAGTGTTGTTAAAGTCAGTGGAGAGCAAGCCAGACAGTCTTGTTTAGCAGTGAAGCCAGCTTCGAGACCAGAGCGCGACTTGAGTTGTGTCCTAACTGTTGAGCCTGAAGCCCGGAATTCGAGTGCAGTGGACCGCAGTTGGGGGACCTAAGTTCGAAGTGCAGCGGATCGTCTCTGAAGGTCTGGGGTTCGAGATTCTGTGAACTCGAGTGACTGAGCTAGAAGAACTGTGAACTGAGAACTGACAGTTCTGATTTGTAAATAGTGATTTGTGAACGTTAGTTAAAATTCAGTTCATTGTTGTTCTCAATATTCCAAGTAAATTGTCATTGTCGTCTGTAGAGTGCAATAACGAATACTGTGTTACTGTGTGGAGAGCAAATCCCATTGTTGACGGGAACAGAATTAAATTGTAGAGAGTGATAATTATTGTTGAGATAATAAAATTACATTGTTGTTCAGTATAAAAATTTACAATATAATTAGACAATTATTTTTACAAGTAGATATTTTAAATGTATTGGTTTACAATTTCCATTAAATACAAATTTCTAATTAAATTTTATGCACAAAAATTTAACGAGAGCTACTTAGACCAATATTTTAATATTTCATAAAGTACTGACTGTGCCTTCTCTTCGTACAATAATAAAGATTTTCAATGAAAAGAAAATAAATTAAACAAATCGTGTCATTAGAGATGAGATTTTGATGTCAGTAGGAGGTCATAGAAGAAAATATTCGAACATAATATGTGCAGTGTGTATGAAACGTTGCCCCATGTGCTGGGAAGTTGTCCTCAAGGCGAACTTCTAAGAATTAAATGACACAACAATATTAGATCGTTACTTGCTGCACTGCGTGTTAAAAGCTTCTAAGTCCACGAGGAGGTTCATTGGCTGGCCGATAGTGAAAGTACAAGAAGCATCGACATTATCGCAGTCAATAGATCTAAATGGGAAGCCGAAAATTTAACGAAAATTATATTGTGAACGAAGTCAGAGTGATAATAAAAATAACAAGACAACGACAAAAAGAAATAAAATTGGATGGAAAGGGCAAAATAAGTTGGAAGAAGGAAAGAATAAAGAACAATTCAACAGATGTAAAAAACGCAAAAAATGAAGGAACAATAAAGGAGAGACAGAAAAAAAGAAAGACACAAAGAAAGAGGGCAGAAAATGTGAGGTATGGAAAAAGAGCTTTTGAAGAGAGGAAAGTGAAAAGTGAAAATATAAAAGGCATGATAAAATTAATAAGAGAAGTAGAAACAGAAAATTAAGAGCTATATTCATAATAATGAAATTAAACAGGAGGTGAACAAAGCAGGAATGAAGAAATTTACCATAAAAAGACAATAAAAGAGAGAAAAAACAATAGTGACAAAGATTTTCGTTAACCAGTACTGTTATATGATATTAAGTTATTTTTGTACTTATTAAGTGAGGGAATTTGTGTCAGAATCTGAAGAGAACAAAGAAATAAATATAATATATTTCGACACAGCCGCGAGAGCAGAAGAAGAATCAATGCAGTGGTCCGTATATACCTCACTTCACACGCGTGGGAGAGTAAACCAAATAGAAATCAAGAGCGTGTAATTGAAAAACTAACTGTAACTGAAAGTAATGCGGGTAGATTTATTTAAATATATAATAAAATTTCCTAAACAATGCACGCGTCGGATTAAGTTAGAATGGATCTGTATAGTTCTTATATCTTTTGCAGTACAATGCAATGTCATTCTTATTTCTACCCAAATTAAACTGCAGCGGTAATATCTGTATCGAATTTAATGAAATTTAATGCTATGTCACATTAATATTTTGATTAATATATGATCAGAAGGAAAGAATAAATGGAAGGAAGTAACAAAAGAAAAATATAGGAAGGAAAGAAGAGCTAAACACAATCAATTACATAGCACAAGAAAACGGATACCACCCCAACATAATACGAAAGACAAAACAATCACAAAAAACATAAGAATACAACAAGAACACAAGAAATACATCACACTAACATACGAAAACAAAAAAAAAAAAAAAAAAAGATGTCAACGTCATTCAAGAAATTAAATTACAACATCGCATACAGAACAAATAATACTCTACAAAAACATCTCAACACACAAACAACGCAAACAAACCTACAACCACAAAAGCGTACACAAACTCAAATGTAACACCTGCAACAACTTCTATATAGGACAGACAGGCAGATCATTTCAAACACGTTACAAAGAACACATCACAGCCATAACACATCACAAATGCTAACCACACATACACAGACATCAACACAGACATGGAAATTCTACACACCCAACCAAAAAGCCAGAAACTAAACACACTAGAATAATACGAAATATACGAACACACAAAGACACATCCAAATGAAATTTTCAACACACAACTGAATTTCAGAACACACACACTCTTTCACTCCATATTACACTACACAAACACACCACCACAGGAAACAAAACAAAAGGCGTCAAGACCAGCAACAACCAGTTCTGATGATGGCCGAAAAATGTTAACAAGGCAATATAAAATTTAACACGTGAAAGACACCAAATACGTTTTCCAAAGCGATATAGTGTTAAAGGTTGCGTAATCAAGATGTATAAAATCAGAGTCATTTAGGAAAAAGAGTAATGAATATAAACTGTAACAGAGAGAGAAGAAAAATAACAAGAATAAAAAGATCACAAATTATTCGAAAAGAAAATGGCGAAAGAAAGAAGAAAAAGAAAGTTGGGAATACAGAAAAAAAGAAAAATAAGTAAAATGAAGCAGAGGAATACATCAACGAAAAAAATGTAACAGAAAATTGTTAGTCGAAGCGGAGGAAAATAAAAAGGCTAGAAATGAAGAAGGGTATTAACAAGGAATAACCAGAAAAAAATTTAATGCAAAGAGTAAATAAAGTGTGAAACATAAACAAATAATCTGTAAGTAGAGGAATAGAAGGAGAGAAGAAAGACGGATAGATAGCGAACTGGTGAAAGAAATGAAATTATTATATTCACCTCCCAAAATATCTTTGTACGCAAGTACCAAACGAAAAATTGTTTTATGCAAAAGATATACAACTGAAAGGGGCAAATAATACGGAGAGACAACCTTGTAACGTTATTTATTAATTTGTACTAACAACATATATTACAGATCCGGTAAAAAAGATCGGACATTTTTAGGTTGGCAGTAACTGTGGCTAAGAGAGTCGCTCAGCGGTGAGAAGATAGGAAATGAATGTCATTATGGATGCCATTTCAGTTGCAATGGATCCGTGGAACGCACCGAATTAAGCGTTTGCCATGAATATGTTTCCTAAAACAAATGATTCAGTACTTCTTACTCATGGGTTCCGATAAAGTTTCAATGAGGATAGACATGGACGAGTTCCCAGTCGTAACACAATTTTATATGAATGGCTGGAGAATGCTGAGTTTGCAGTGAAAGATCTGCCCTTGGGCAGAACACTATGAATTAATTAATTTGCTGCTGCTGCTACTGCTACTACTACTACTACTACTACTACTACTACTACTACTTTTCTTATGTTGATTCTATGCGTATTAAAATAAAATAATTATTTCAGGAATGTGACGAGCAACACGGTTGTATGAATTGCAGTCAGATATACGGCAGTAGAATTCAGAATTAAATACGAAGAATTTGACTCGGCTAGCAATGACGTATTGTACTTATTAAAAATAATAATAACACACAAGCGTTCACCTAAAGACGTAATGCAGACATTGGTACGCCAATGCATAATAATAATAATAATAATAATAATAATAATAATAATAATAATATAAAAGAAAAATATACAAACTTTCACAGTAAGCAAGCAGTTCACTTAGATAAATAGCGTGATGACTCGTATTGAAAATATCGGTATACGGGATTTGTCTTCTTTCTTCCCATTTTAAAGATGTTGCCAAGCAGCCTGACTGGAAGTTGATGGACGCGTGTAACAAGACAACAGAATGCCTAGTGAGGCTGTATCAGTCCAATTCACCACGCTACAGGACTACATTTTTTCGCACAATACTGTGTCCGTTTGGTTACGTCGCTTCCCGGTTTTCCCCACCCGTTTCTGTCGGCCCCTCTGTATAGCTAGTAGCCGGGCTGTCTTAGCTCTTTTCTGAAAATATTTGCTGTTAGAAATTGGACGTCTACGTAATATTATAAAATGTTTAAAGGAATTTACAAAAAATGTCCTCGTTAAGTAAGTAACTTTCACGTGATTTCCCCTCTTTCTACGACCTTGCGGCATAACCACTTGGACGGACAGTAGATAGCATATCTGGGTAAATTTATCTGTGCTGGTCAGGCAGAAGTGAAGATTGAATTTACAGTACGTAAGGTACTCTTTTATAGAGTAGGCACAGAATTAATTTAACAGGCGCAGGATTATGGCCCATCATGTCGACTGTTTTGAGTGCTTTGTGTATATGATAACGTTATGCAATTTGTGTTCTTTTGTTTTGTGTGCTTTGGAAAATATAATTTCAATTAATGCTTCGCCACAAATGTTGTAACTAAAACCTTGTGCATCCCTCGTATTTATCGTACGACTCATCCCTCCCCGACTCGTTACCTGCACTTTCTTTACGTTTTCACTGTGCCTAAACGAGATGCTCTACTGTACTATGCACCCGAATCATGGGGTCAAGACATTACATAACGTTCCATTTATTAAGGTTCTGTTTATTAGAATGGCCCACTGTGATACATTTTTAACAGGTCTTGATGAGCTCAATTTATTGAAATATTGAATAACAAATACATAGTGCCACAAAAAAGAATGTTAGTACTCGTATCTAATTAATAAATAATGCTACAAGGTTGTCTCTCCTTCAGTATTATTTCCCCATTTCAGTTGTAGGCACAATTTTTTTATGAAACAATTTCTCATTTGATGCTTGCGTACAAAATTACTTTGGGTGGTCCAGATATATGTGGCACTCTGTATTAAAATGGGAAAGAAATAGAGGAGCTTGATATTAACTATGCAAGTCAAGAGTTAAGACACTGTTGTTACGTCATTTCTGTTTCTACTTCTTCTCTACCTCCTTCCCCTCCCATGTAAAATATCCTTCCGTTCTCTTTCATATTCATATTTTATTTCAACCACTCTAACACTATTTGGCGTATATTGAGCTGATTTTAACACTTTTACATAAAGTAATAATGAAATAACCTTCTGTGATTGTAAAGATATACGAAATGCAGTTGCGTTCATTTTATTAATGTTGGAGCAGGTAACATTATCTCTTGTAAGTGAGAATAGGTGGGATGTAATGACTTTTTAGTGCCATTGTCTGGTATTCATGCCTGTAGGCAACTGTAGTGATTCTCATGGTTCTTTGTTCCTTCATCTCTTGAGGAAGTTGGGACGGAGTATAAATCCGATGGAACTTTCCAACACAGTCTTCGATCACTGAAAATTCCACATCGACTAGTCGCCATTTTAAATTGGTCTCTATTATAGGAAACTACATCTAAAGATTCGGATAGTAATCACATTATCAGACCTGCAGAACTGTAGCTCCTCAGAGCGACTGCTTACTACCCCTTCTTACCCCACCCAACTTTTCTATCAGTGCGGTCATGGCGTTCTAGTTATGCTCGGCTGTATCAACATTCATTCTCGCGGCGGCAGGTATACAATACGCTATCAAGAATTACAAATGAACAGATAATAAAATCCTTAGGAACATACCTTTAGAAAGTAAGAGAAAAATGAATGAGAGAAATAAAATAAGTTAAAATACATGTAAATAAATTTTAAAATGTATGTGTGCATATAATGTAAGAAGGTTTACCTATGTATATATCGTTCTATTACTAATAAAGCCGATTAAGTCCACTTTTTGTGTAAAATAAGTTAAGTACAGTCCCCGATTTGTCTTTCCGCGCTTTGTATTCTACTGAAATGAAATAAGTCCGAAATGTTGCATGCAGGCAACAAACCAATTACATTATTTGAAGAATTTATTATGATTGTTCGTGCATTAATAAAGTTTTAATTCCTGTTTTTACAAAACTCGCATTGTTGGTCTTAACAGGTTTTACTAGTAATAGGACGATAAATAAACTGTACGTTGATAAGTGAGCGATAGCGGTATGACCGGATGTCAATGTTGTCATTTAACATTGTAGCGCACTCCAGCCAAATAAATAAAAAATAAATAAATGCACAAAACGCATAGTCTACTGCAGTTTAAAGAGAACTGAAACTTGGCAAAATCTAAACCCGTGAAGAAATACTACTTCCAACGGAAATGGGAATATGATTATTTTGTTGTTGAAAACGAAAGAATTGCTTGTTTACTGTGTCCCATCGAATTTATTTCTACTCGTCATTTCAATATTAAACCACATTTCAACAAAGCTCATATTAACAATTATGGAATGCTCAAACTTTCGGGTAAGTTTATTATTACGAACTGTATATTGATTATTTATTTATATACTGTTAAATTAAGAACGTCACTCGTTATGTTCATTTTGAATTGAAATTAATAGTGGCTTTCAAGGTTCATGACTTAAATGCTATAAATTTATGTCTCCGTAGGTAATGATAGGCCTAGGAGGAAAGTTTTTGAAAATCTGAAACAGGTTAGGTGCAAAGAAATCTCAAAGAAACTACCGACAGGAAATCTAGCATGATTGTAAAACTTGAAAAGAGATAACGCATTATAAATACAATGAATTTATTACAATCCTTTTTTGAAATTACATGACGCCACTGATGGACCTTTGCACGGGCAGAGAATGTAAACAACTCTACGCGGAAGTCGATCATCCCCAATAGAAGTGGAGTGAGGCTGAGTCATAATTCCCCTACTTCCGTTCTGCAGGCCTGACATGATATATAGACATGATTTTCAGTGCTTCATTCATTCCTGTAGAGATGAGGTCGAGGATTTGCCATGGGTTAAGGGGGATTATCCAACATTCACCTGATATCTGAGAGAAACCACGGAAGAAACCGAATCAGGTAATCAATGCAAGATGGAATCAAACCCACCTCCCGAGCGTAGCTCTTGATCAGCAGGCAAACGCCCTGCCACTTGCACTGCGTCTAAGCCCTAAATGTATTTTTATCTGCATAATGTTAATCTGATATTTTAATCTATGCCAACTTTAAATGTGCCTTATTCAACGAATCAGGTTCGGTTCAAAACCAAATCGACATCTTCGTTCACTTTCACTGTTAGTCAGAATTAGACATATGTTTATAGCGAAATAAAAATTCTCGCTAAATTAAAGTCACAGACAAAATATTAAATTCATTCTTCGTACATCAGCGGTGACCAAAACTAGAGCTGCAGTGATTACATGCGGCAGACAGCCTATGAAGTAAAGACACGGGGGAAAGATACTTGGCCTGAAAACTACAACCAGTGGTGGTTCCTGTACAGTAGGCTACGATTATTTAGTCCTGACAGTCGCCGCAGATGTGCCGCCTGGGACAGATGTCCATTTAGTTACGCCAAGGGGTGTTTGGGTTATTCACTCGCTTGCCTTTGGAGCGATCGGATGTCATGCGTGCGGTAGACCGATATGTTTCCAGTACAATTAAGCTGTACTGCATTCCTTTAGCGACCGCTCGCCCTTATCTGTACTTCGGAACTCTCCCCACTCCTCCTATTACTTCGCCTCTTTCGCGTCACTGAGCTGTCAGGACTAAATAATCGGTCTGTACTAACATCTTGATCAATCCCGCGATTGCTGTATCAATAAATTTTCAGATTTTCTATCGCAATTTCGACTTCAGAAAGTATGGATTCGGGTATAAATGGCTCAACTGTTTGTATTTGAATTTCGTCCCGATCATTTTTATTTGGCCTATGTAACACTCACTCTAGTACACGACATAACTCTCCACGCAGATACACATCATGCACAGCGTGACTCGCCGAAATGGTGTGCAACTTGAAAATGGGTCACAGTCTTGCCATCTATCCACAATATGTGGAACTGGAATCACGTAAGTGAAGTGGGTAGGCATTGAATACAATGCAATACATTGAATAGATGCAACAGACAGCCTATGAAGTAAGAAGACGGAGGAAAGGTACTTGACATGAAAACTACAACCAGTGGTGGTTCCTGTACTAACATCTTGATCAATCCCGCGGATAAAAATCTCAAGCTTTGCTGTATCAGTAATGTCACTGCTGTCATCAAGAGCCAGGGAATAATATACGATTTTTCTTGCTTCTTTTTTTGGCCTTTCTCTTGGATATAATCAGGAATTTTCTAAATTCTTCTCTCGATACTTGGTCGAGAAATTCGTAGTTTTTCAAAATTAAAAACTTCTTATGGACCAGTTATTTAAGCTATTTTAATCATTACTCTTTTGAGATATTATTTTCTATTAAAAGGCTTTAGAGCATGAGATGTTTCAAATCCCATTAGGTAGCTGACTTCCTTACATTTATTTATGTCATATTTCTCTTCCTGGCTATGATTTAAGACATGTCAATTCTTGGCGTTTAACAGTTCGTTGGCACATAACATTGAATACAATATTATTATTATTATTATTATTATTATTATTATTATTATTATTAATGTTATTAAATGAATAAGTAATAAATAATTACTCTCATCTAAAGATTAAGAAAATTAAAATCGAGATAAAACCTAATAATTTTATCCTTGCAGGGAGAAGATCTAAAAATGTCAATATTCATGCACGTACAGAAGAATTATAGAAACACATACTTAGTGTGTCAGTAATAATAATAATAATAATAATAATAATAATAATAATAATAATAATAATAAAATTATTCAGCGTGGCAATTAATGTTTTTAATGGTTCCTAGTTGACTTCTGTAAATCTTTTGCCCTGCATAAATATATTTTAAGAGATCTAACAATTGCAACACTCAAAGGATCAATAGCTATTTTCAGGCATCATACGTATGGACCATGACTTTAATTCTCATCTCCTTGACGTTACTTCGCTTATTATCATGTTTCAATCTAATTCAAATTGTTATTTTTCACTCTAACAACAATGTAACACTAAGCCTCAAGGCATTTACTCTATTTATTGTATCATGGTACCCTTTGTCAATGGCAACCTGTAGTGGTTACAGGAAGAAATAAATAAATATAATAATAATTGAACCGCTGAGCTAAGTAAACATATTATATTTTGTTCGACAGAACAACAAAGAAGTTCTCTTTCTCATTCTTTATGAAACCACTTCTTACTGCTTTTAGAGTTAGAGTTTGTAGAGCGACATGTTACCGCCACTGCTTGCCTTCAGTAAGTGAATGAAACACACAGCAATGTACAGGTAACTCCTCGTAGCCGTTTGAATGTCTGTGGTTACACGATGTAATCACGACGTCCGCTTTGTTGACCGCTGTCGTAGATGATCAAGTTATATCAAATGAAAAGTTTTTTTTTTTGAATTGCAGAAAATATCGATTGATAAAAATTGTATATTAAAAAAAAACTTAAGAACATTCGTCAGTAAGGAACGACATAATCAATCAATGCCAATGCAATGATCAAATCTTCCCAGAGATTATTTCTCATGAAATAATGATATGGCACGATAAGTTTCATGTTTTATCCGCCTATGTGAAATAATGCAAAGTTAAAAAAAATAACCAGAGATGGAAGAAAAATTAAATTTCACAGAAAACCGCATCTTTCAACTGCAATTTTTGGAAGCTGAACGTCTCCAAACAGCGGAGATGAGATTTTAAATAGATATAGCTAGCCTTAGCTTACAAGAGAAAAAGGCGATGTTAGATTTAGTATGATTTATAAAGCATGTAATAAAATGTAACAGAAAGGCAATAAAAATTGTCTGTAGCATGCAGAGAGAATAAGAAAACGATAACGAAAATAACATTTAAATACAAATCAAGACGCTCAAGAGATTTGAGTCGCCTTAGAACAGGAACTGCCAACTGAGTCAAGCTACGGAGTCTGTCTTTGTGTACGTGAGTTCTCCTATAACACGCTGGGAGGAAGATTACAGGAAACAAGTGAAAATAGCAGTAGCTTATTACTCAATATTTTTCCTGTACACGTAACTCTCACTATCTTTCTTTCCCCTCAAATACTCATTGAAACACTCGTCATAGTAGTACATGCTAATTACAGTAGCATAAACTCTGAAATGTACAATACAGTGTAATTCACGAGAATTTACCGTCCTTCACGGAGCTTATTTCGGAAGACATTCTGAGCAAAAAATTCCATATAAACATGGGTCCTATTATGAATATTTACAGAGTTACGTTTCGTTATTGGAACGCATTGCTGTGAACGCGTGATCTTGGTCAGCGTGCAGTCAGCAGCCAGCGCGAGCGCTACGGAAATCAAAGATAGCCGTATGCAGTTACGTAGAGCGACGAGTGCCGTTCACAAGCGTGCGGCCAAGTGTACTCAAGCGGACGGTGACATTTTTTAAAAATGTGTTGTAAACTCTCCAAGACTGTAAATGAGGATGCAAAATTGAACTGCAAATAATTAAGTCGGTGGAAATGGTGCGGTTTGTAATAAGTTGTGGTGAGTGCATAAGAATGATGTAATTTTCTAATTAAAAATATAAAAATATGTCTGTACGAAGCAACTAAGGAGTTCACAGCACATTTTTAGCTTCGTAACACTTGCCAATTAAAGAAATGATACTTCTGAATGGTTCATTCTCTGTTTGTATTATTCTTTTACCTTCAAACTAAAGAAAAAACGTATTTTACAAATAATTTTAAATTAGTGTAACTCTGAAAATATTGAGAATAGGAACTATGTTTACATGACATTTTTTGTTCAAAATATCTTCAGAAATAAGCTCCGTAAAGGACGGTAAAGCCTCGTGAATCACCCTGTATAATACAATTTCTTCTGTACTTTCAAGGTTTCCGTTAACTCCCCGAATAAATATGGCTAATTGTGCACCGATATCGGTACTTTTAACAAGGGCTATCGAATAACATATGAACTCATTAGCTTTTTCTTGTACAGTAGTTGACATTTGAGATCTTGGACCATATATTTAACACTACGGGATAGAGTATGCTTGGATAAACTTATTGACTCAAACGAAGGTAATTCTTTTAACACAGAAGGCTTCATACTTCAGTCAATAGTTATTTGAAAAAAATACACCTTCCTTCAATGGTTTGCTTGCCTTTGCAATTCTTAGTGCTAAGCAGCTTGCCATTGCGGATTGTATTATGAAAAATTGAAAATTGCAATGACATGTGATGCCAGGACGTCATGAGACAACAGCAAATAATAATAATAATAATAATAATAATAATAATAATAATAATAATAATAATAATAATAATAATAATAATAATAATAATAATAATAGCAAATAATAATAATAGCAAATAATAATAATAGCAAATAATAATAATAATAATAATAATAATAATAATAATAATAATGCGGTTGTATGCACCGAGCGAGTCGACTTAGATGGTATTCGAGATGGTCCCGGCTTCCAACCCCATAGCCGACCAATCTTACTAGGATTTTTCAGAGTTACCTTCAGTCACAAAGAAAAATTCCGGATTGCAAATTTACATGCCATGATTCATCACCGCCTCAATCACCAATATAAACGTTAATCTGCATTGTGTATAGAGCGTTTGGAGTTTATAGGTATCCTACAAGGAAAACTCAGCTCGGACTCCTCGCGGCGCGCATGCTATACCCCTCTTACCCGCTGCAGCAGGTGTGAGAGCATGCTGGGAACGAGAGCATACATCATCTGTGCGAGACAGTCACGCCCGCTGGTTTCTGCGCACTGAGTTTTCCTTGTCGGATGCCTATAGAAAATTCCACTGAGTAGGCCTATATAGGCTCTTCTTAGCGGACATCCCCCCCTCATTGTATTACAACTGAAATAAGTTATTTACGTATTTTATAAAGTTTATAAAACAACAGAAGTAAGTCTAAATACATTATAAGCATTGCTTCAAATATAAACGCTTTATGTCCACACCTGTGGAGTAACGGTCAGCGCGTCTGGCTGCGAAACCAGGTGGCCCGGGTTGGAATCCCGGTCGGGGCAAGTTACCTGGTTGAGGTTTTTTCCGGGGTTTTCTCTCAACCCAATACGAGCAAATGCTGGGTAACTTTCGGTGCTGGACCCCGGACTCCTTTCACCGGCATTATCAGCTTCATATCATTCAGACGCTAAATAACCTAGATGTTGAATAATTTGCAACCTAGATGTTGATACAGCGTCGTAAAATAACCCAATAAAAAATAAACGCTTTATATTGTTTATAAATAGACTTAGGCCTATATGTTACTTTATTTGTTTTTTCAATAACCGAATAAATGGTATAGAATTACTTTGTTATTTTATATACATTAGAAAATACGCAAATAATTTATTTAAATTATAGTAGAAAGGGTGGGTTTCCACTACAAAACGCCTATATAGCCAACAGTATTTTCTAAACTCCGACCACACTCGTAATATGGAATCGAACAATGCAGATTGGAGAGGAGACACACAAGTTCCTTTACCTAGGACATAGATTGGAAAGAAAAATATTGTTTTCTTCATGTAGCCGAACGATCGAAATAATACTTTCAGGCCAATATAATGTGGAGCGCCACTACAATACAAACATGCTAATATCTATGATCTTGTCGTAGAAGAGGATCGTACAAAAATGACTCAAGATCTTTTTCTCTCAATTGGTTTATTTTACAACGCTTTATCTACTGCTATGATTATCTAGCGTCTGAGATGAAGATGATAACGCCAGCGAAATGAGTCCAGGATCCAGCGCCGAAAGTTACCTAGCATTTGTTCTTAATGGGTTGAGAGAAAACCCCTGAAAAATCCCATCCAGATAACTTTCTCAACGAAGATTTGAACCCGGGCTCGCTCGTTTCGTGGTCAGACATGTTAACCGTTATTCTACAGCGGTGGGTCTGAGGATCTTGAGTAAGTCTTCTTAAACGAGGCAAGTTTAATTCTGAGTAGTAATAATAATAATAATAATAATAATAATAATAATAATAATAATAATAATAATAATAATAATAATAATAATAATAATAATACTGGTATTACTTCGTTACTATTAATAGTTTCAATAATAATAATGTTCAGCAAGTCTGACGAATGATGTTAGATATTAGAGGCGCCAGCGTACTGTAATCTTGTCATGCTGGCATTGTTTACGTGGCGGTGATTTTTTTCTCTATTTTGTAAGTCTGTATGTCCAAGTACAGATATTTCACGTTTCATAGCACTGACGTACACATAGTGTAATCTCATGGACTTTTTTTGTAGTCAAGAGAAATGGTCTTTATATTTTAACAGTCTTACTAATAAACAGTGTATAGTTTTTATACTAGACTTATGCAGAGTTGAGACAGAAAACTTTACTAATAAACCATGCATAAGCGATGGACGTATAAACAGCCTGTAACTATACAATGGGAATTGCTTTGCAGTATATATATATACGAAACCCCTTGTTTAAGCGTTGTATATAGAGACAAAATGGCCGCCCCTCTAACAGCTGTTCGTATAGACTGTCATTTTATGATGATGGTTGCCTAGTAACCAAAGAAGAACAAACCAAAGAGCACAGAATAATTAGAATAATATTACTGTAGCTTGTACTCTATGACCAAAATATAGTATGGTAATCAATTAGAGCCAGTTGTACTATCGATACTTAACACGCCACTCTAGAGCGCTCTACCGGATGCAATAGAGAACCTCAGATATTCTATTATCTTTCGTAACGAAGTAATGACGAAACTATGACGTAGATGTGTAACAGTTATACTGTTATTCACGACGTATGTAGTGATTATTAGTAAGGAATTTACACACGACTTATAAACGAGCTACTCATTGTATAAGACAGTTAAACGTCTGTATATAGAGTTTTTATTAGTAAGACCGTAAGTATATTGCAATATCTGAATTAAATTAATCTTATTATTTTGTTTATTTTGGTATATGGAAGGGCTCGTATTCTTCAAGCGTAATACTAATAGGCCTATTAAATGAATGTTTAGAGCAGTTCTTGTACATACATTTAAACTGACAATATTGTTATTTGAGAATCATTTATTTGATAATGTAAATAAAAACTGCTCCACTATACATTTAAACTGACAATATTGTTATTTGAGAATCATTTATTTGATAATGTAAATAAAAACTGCTCCACTATACATTTAAACTGACAATATTGTTATTTGAGAATCATTTATTTGATAATGTAAATAAAAACTGCTCCACTATACATTTAAACTGACAATATTGTTATTTGAGAATCATTTATTTGATAATGTAAATAAAAACTGCTCCACTATACATTTAAACTGACAATATTGTTATTTGAGAATCATTTATTTCATAACGTAAATAAAAACTGCTCCACTAAGTAAAACACGATTTGTGCTTGAGTCCGCCACTGCACTCATCCTCGTGCTCCCGTCCACTTGCTTTCTGCCCCCGAGAGTCAGTTCGGGGCAGCTCCCTTGGACAGGCGTGCTCAGGGATTTCCAGCCGGTGCAGTGTGCAATAACGCAAATCTAGCTGGACAAAATTCGTAACTTCTCTGTATTCCAACGGATTGTTATGAAACTTTGTACAGACCTTATAAATAGCACATATTCTTTGTGTACAAACTGACTACGATTGTGTAAGAGGAACTGCCCCTTTATACGGGGTGGTTTTAGACATAAATAGTAACTTCGCTCTTATCTAATAGATTTTATGAAAAATTGTACCGAAGTTGCAGGTAGGATATATTTTTTTATGCATAAACTATACTTACAGTTCCAAAAGAGAAAGTATCCCTTTACAGGAGGTGCATTTACACAAGATTAACTTCTCCCCTACATAACAGATTTTATGAAACTTTGTACAGGAGTTACAGGTAGCATATGTTTTTGTGTACAAATTCTGATTACATCTGTATGGTAGGCTACCTGTAGGCCTAGCAGTTGTACAAAGTTGCATAAAAATATATTATATAGAAGTTATTAATTTTGTCTAAATGTACCACTATAAAGTGGCATTTCCTCTTATAAAACATAATCAGGCTTTGTAGACAAAAAAATATATATACTCCACTTGAAACGTCTGTACAAAGTTTCATAAAAATCTGTTAGATAGGAGAGAATTTATTAACTTTGTTTAAATGCATCCCTAAAAGGAGTAGTTCCACTTATGGAACTGTAAATACAGTTTGTGCACAAAAAATATATGCTACCTGTAACTTCCGTACAATATATCATAAAAATCTTTTAGATAGGAGAAAAGTTATTAATTCTGTCTAAATGCACCCACTATAAAGGGGTAGATTATCTTGTCCAAACATAATCAGAGTTTGTACAGAAATCGTATATGCCACCTATAAATCACGTAAAAAGTTTCATAACAATGCGTTAGATGCAGAGAAGTTATTTTGTCCAGCTAATGATTTGCGTTCTGATTCACTGGGCGTTTGTTAAGGTTAGATAAAAATGTGTCCAATGTATTTTTAAACTGATATTCCATATCATGTGAATAATATTGTAGGCCTAAAACACTCTCACAGTGATTAAAAACTTCCTCAGTCAATTATTCTTTTCTGCTGTTAAGCCAAACATGAAACAGTTACCGTATGTCCCACCACTGAAAAAAAATTAATTACTGATAAATGCGGTAGACACCTGACACAAGACTGGACGTTCATGAAACAGATCCTAGATGGTAAGATGTGCCGGATTATCGAAGGAAGTAAAAATCGATAGGAATGTGGCAAGAACTACGTCAATTATCACGTGGGGTAATACTGGAATTGTATATCTTTCCGTACGGAATGGATATGTGCCTCTTGTCATGTATTGGGTCTGTTTTGTCCTATGCAGTAGACTTGCTCTTAACTTCTGATCGAGTTTGGCTGCAGATCCGGAGCTGTGCTCGGGCGTAGGTTTCATAACCGTTCGGGCTTATTGGATGCCTTGGATTTTTTCCCAACTATAATACAAATGTCAGGTGGTCATATGGCTAATTGTCGGCTTCCTCTCGTCAAAAGCCACATCATTATCACCGCTAAATAACCTACCATTTGATACAGAGTTGTTAAGTCGTCGATTAAAATAAAAGTAAATAGGACAGGAATGACAAACACGGAAAATAAAACTTTCTAAATACAATCTTAAAATTATCCGAATTTTTTAGAAATATTTACCATACTACAGAACATGTTACATTCCTGGCGAGTCGATGTGGAATTTTCCGTGCACGAGACGTCGTTGGGAAGTTTTATCGGGATTACACACCGTCCCATCTTCCCCATGAGATGAAGAAGGAAGCACGAGAATCACTACAGTTGGCTTCGAGGCATGAATACCAGACAATGGCGCTAAAAAATCAGAAAATCCCCCCTATTCTCGCGTACAACACTCGAGATGTATACTGTTACATGCTTCAATCTTAAAAAAAGTAATCGAAATTCAACATCCTTATAATCAAATTGGTATTTCACTATTATTTCATGATTCAATTTAATGTATGCCAAATGAAGCGAGAGGAAGTGAAACAAAATACGATAATGAAGGAGAAGAGAGAGAGATACATAGAGGTAGAAGAGTCATGTCAACTGATCCCCATATGGGCAAGCGGGCGCTTTAGAGCTCAGGAGAGCCTGAGAGCTTTACAACAGAAAGAAAAGACAGACGAAAGAGGTAGTATATGCCGCTTGGTCGAGCTATATACAGGGATGACCAGCACTGATTCAGTGGATAATGGGAAGAGAACTTATTAAAACTGTATCCATGTTGATTTTTATATTTGTCTGAGAAGAATAAGTGCATTATAAGAATGTAAGTTTTAATTTTAGAGCTCATTTTTTACAAGTTCATTTTTTATTCAAAATGAATATTTTCTGAACTTTTGAAATTTTCAGATGTTTGTTTAGCAGCCTTACAGGTACTGAAACAATGTTTTCGTAAATCTAATATATCGTAAATACGTAATACTGAAGATTTTGAAAATATTCGCATGGAAAATGTTTGTAAAGAAATGAATTAACAAAGCAACTACTATTACATCATAAGCAAAAGATATGTGCCCATGTGTTGTAAAAACGTCATCTCTATAGCTTCAGGAGATTTCGAGAAAATAATTTAATATTCTGATGATAGGAAGTTGCTTACAAATATCATCTTAAAAGCATAATGCGATAAGAGTTTTGTTATGTAATATTAGTTACAGTTAAAACATATACTTAGGTAACTTTGCTTTGTACTATAATATTGTTTTGATTAGTTTATTGATTACTTTTTTAAGGCTAAAGATACCATCAATATAAATTCCAACTTTTCATGTCATACTCGATCTTTTTCTTTGTAATATCGTTTTCTTCATGAATGATGTGTTTCATTTACTTAGTATAGTATAATTATACAACTGTGGAATTTATGCGAATATTCCTTCTTAACTCTTTATCATGTTATGAACATTTAAAACACAAATGCAATATTAAGAAATTGGTGTTAGTATTTTTGTTTTACAGACAATAAATAAAATGTTGGACAGAAAGAAGCCATATAAAAATAACGACATAAATTTTCACGTTCCGTTTGAAGTTTGTGCACAACAGTTTTCTTAATCCAACAGGCCGCTTGTTCATATAGGCTACATAATCCTTCCTCCTTCCATACCTAGCGCTTGATGCCCGCGCACGACGTCAAGGTCAGAAAAATGCGCTTGGTTTGACATCACTGAGGTAGAGGAACAAGCAGGAACACAAATGACAACAGTAGTACCACAGTCTAGTATATACAGTCACGAAGCTCAATACGTAGTAAATATGCATTCATAGATAGTTGCTAACCACTAGGATCGCTACTATCGTCTCAATACAGACAATGCGAAATAGTACCTGCACAGTCCTAGACCATCATGAACTCAAGCTTCGTGACTGTATGTACTAGATTGTGGTAGTACATTAATTCTTGATATTGTAATTTTATTTAACTCACAACAATAGGATTTTATTCTTCCAACAATAATTCCTTTCTACAATTCACCTTAAACGCTCTCGTCAACAATTGGATCCTCACTCAACACAGTATTCGTTATAGCACTCCACCGACGACAATGACAATTTACTTGGACTATTACGCACAACAATGAACTGTTAATCTTAACTAATATTTACAAAGCACTATTTACAAATCAGAACTACCAGTTCTCAGTTCACAGTTCTTCTATCTCAGTCACTCGAGTTTACAGTATCTCGAACCACAGACCTTCAGAGACAGTTCACTGTACTCGAACTCGGGTCCCTCCAACTGCGGTCCACTGCACTCGAACTCAGGTCCCTCCAACTGCGGTCCACTGCACTCGAACTCAGGCCTTCGGCTGCTGACGCAGATGCGGACGCACACTCGAGTCGAACTCCGGTACACAAGACTGGCTTGCTTGCTCTGGCTTTCTCACTGACTGAATAACTGAAAACTCTCGAGTTCGCTGGCGCTTCTTCTTTTATAGCAAAATCATAGTTGCGAGAAATTTCTACAGGTGTGTAGAGAATTATCTGGATATCTCCACTTCGACGGACTTCTCGAAGAGTCGGGAAGGTCCGTTCCCCATTCACTGCGTACGCAGCAGTTGCGCGCGCACTCTCGCTCCACTCTCTCGCCGCGTTGGCCCTTTCCCCTCTCCGCCGCGCGCCATTCCTCCGTGCTCCGCGCGATCTGCTTTCTTGCGGGACGCTGGTCGTGAGTTCGAATCTCACGTAGCTGTCACAATATTGATAGCAGTATAAAGCGGCTCTCTTTCTTTTCTACTTGAATCGAAAAACTTTATTTCTTCCTCCAGTTCTCTATCACTCTGTGTTTCTTCACTCTTTCTGCTTCTCTATTTATTAGATTACTTATTTATTTTTCTTTCATTACTTTCCTTACTCCTTTTATCGAATATTGGTTTTGGTCGTTCTTTGCTAAAATTGCTTTTATTTTCCTCTACTTTTACTTTCTCTTTCCACATTCTTTTTTCATTTTTGGTTTTCTCTCTTGAATATTGGGTTTTGGTTATTCTTTGCTAAAATTGGTTTTATTTTCCTTTCCTTTTACTTTTTCTTTCCACATTATTTTTTCATTTTTGGTTTTCTATCTTGAATATTGGTTTTGATTATTCTTTGCTAAAATTGGTTTTATTTTCCTTTCCTTTTACTTTTTCTTTCCACATTTTTTTTTTTTCATTTTTGGTTTTCTATCTTGAATATTGGTTTTGATTATTCTTTGCTAAAATTGGTTTTATTTTCCTTTCCTTTTACTTTTTCTTTCCACATTTTTTTTTTTTTTCATTTTTGGTTTTCTATCTTGAATATTGGTTTTGGTTATTCTTTGCTAAAATTGCTTTTATTTTCCTCTGCTTTTACTTTTTATTTCCCCATTCTTTTATCATTTCTGGTTTTCCATCTTGAATATTGATTTTGGTTATTTTTTGCTAAAATTGGGTTTATTTTCCTCTACCTTTTCCCCATTCTTTTTTTTTTTTTTCATTTTTGGTTATCCATTTTGAATATTTATTTTGGTTATTCTTTGCTAAAATTGCTTTTATTTTCCTCTAATTTTCTTTTTTCTTTACCCATTTCTTTATATTTGGTTTTCCATCTTGAATATTGGCTTTGGTTATTCTTTGCTAAAATTGCTTTTATTTTCCTCTGCTTTTACATTTTATTTCTACATTCGTTTTTTCATTTTTGGTTTTCTATCTTGAATATTGGTTTTGGTTATTCTTTGCTAAAATTGCTTTTATTTTCCTCTGCTTTTACTTTTCCTTTCCCAATTCTTTTTTTCATTTTTGGTTTTCCATCTTGAATATTGGTTTTGGTTATTCTTTGCTAAAATTGCTTTTATTTTCCTCTACTTTTACTTTTTCTGTCCCCATTTTTTTTCATTTTTGGTTTTCTATCTTGAAGTCTCTTTTTTTCCTTTTCTCTTTATTTCTTCCTTTATTTCTTTTTTCTCTTTCCTTCTATTTTTCTTTCTCTCTTTTTCCATTTGTGTATCTCTCCTTTCCATCCGTTTATTTTCTTTTCTGTTATTGTTTATATATTTTCTTTACTTTTTAATATCTTCTAGTTTATCTCCCTATCTCCTATTTTATATTTTTTTTGTTATTTTCTTCCATGCCATTATTTTTTGTTCAGTTCTGAACGATCATTCACTCGTCAAAATGTTTATATTGGGTAGAAATGAAATAGGTGAAACTCGAAATAAAGAATAGCAATGCATTGCGAAACGTGTATGAACTATGGAGACCTGTCTCAGCTTCATCAGACGCATGTATTGCTTAGGCAATGTTACTTTATATTAAAAAAAAATACCCTCATTGCAATGGATCGAACTTTGTCCCAGGAGGCTACAAGATTGAGTAGATGACGCACGTGCATCTAGTAAGCGAAGTACTTGATTAAGGGCTCACGCGACTCTTGTTTCGTAACGTGGGGCAGAACAAAACATGGACCACTTTAACAATTACACTAATATTCACTATTTAAATTATTTATACTATGTGCACCAGAATAAGCTTTTTTTTTTTTAAATATTTTCACTATAATATAGAATGTATGCCTGAATTGACCAAACATTATTTACAGTACTAAGCTTACGTACAGTTTTATGTATTGTAATGTAAGGTATTTTATTTCATAATACATAAGAGTAGTCTACTTATTTTGCAAATTGTGTATAATAGTGTAAATAATGTTTGATCAATGTAAGTCTTCATTCTTCATGATAGTTTAATAGTGAAAATAGCGTATTATAGTGTACATAATGTAAATGGCTGTGAGACATTGACTACTTTAAAAAACTGATTGTCAGAAAGAATGCTTTTCGTCTCCAGAATATGATTTTCTTCAAATACTACATTTGTAGAATATTTATTTTTAATATATTAATTTTCCTTCATTATGTCAATTATAAAAATTGGAAATTTATCCTTTGAAGAGGTGAAAAAAATTAAAATATTTCGGAGCAACAGTAACAAATATAAATGACACTTGGGAGGATATTAAAGGCAGAATAAATATGGAAAATGCCCGTTATTATTCGGTTGAGAAGCTTTTGTCATACAATCTGCTGTCAAAAAATCTGAAAGTTAGAATTTATAAAATAGTTATATTACCAATTGTTCTGTATGGTTGTGAAACTTGGACTCTCATTTTGAGACAGGAACAGAAATTAAGGATATTTGAGAATAAGGTTCTCAGGAAAATATTTGTGGCTAAGAGGAATTAAGTTGCAGGAAAATGGAGAAAGTTACACAACGCAGAACTGCACGCATTGTATTCTTCACCTGACATAATTAGGAACATTAAATCCAGACGTTTGAGATGGGCAGGGCATGTAGCACGTATGGGCGAATTCAGAAATTATTAATAAGTATTTACCAGGCATATTGATATATTAAAATGAATTGTAAATGAATCCAGAAATGCACATAGAGTGTTAGTTGGGAGGCTGAAGAGGAAAAAACGTTTGTGGAAGCCGAGAAGTAGATTAAACCTTCGATCCAAAGTGTCTTATTTAATACTACATTTCTCGTACGATCTTTCAATCAATCGTTCACTAACGTATTCACTCATTTAGATTTAATATTTCGTTTGCTCGCATGATCCTCCATTCATTCGTTCACTCAAGTATTAACTTTTCCAGTATTTCGTTTGTTCTTACGGTTATTCATTCATTATTTAATTCAGAATTACGTTTGCTCACGGTCCTCCGTTCATTCATTCACTCATTCAGTATTCCGTTAACTTCTAAAATCTTTCATTAATTTTTTCACTCATGTATTCACTCATTCAGTATTCCGTTAACTTCTAAAATCCTTCATTAACTCTTTCACTCATGTATTCACTCATTCAGTATTCCGTTTATTTCTAAAATCCTTCATTAATTCTTTCACTCATGTATTCATTCGTTCAGTATTCCGTTTACTTCTAAAATCCTTCATTAATTCTTTCACTCATGTATTCACTCATTCAGTATTCCGTTTACTTCTAAAATCCTTCATTAATTCTTTCACTCATGTATTCATTCATTCAGTATTCCGTTTACTTCTATAATCCTTCATTAATTCTTTCACTCATGTATTCATTCATTCAGTATTCCGTTTACTTCTAAAATCCTTCATTAATTCTTTCACTCATATATTCATTCATTCAGTATTCCGTTTACTTCTAAAATCCTTCATTAATTCTTTCACTCATGTATTCATTCATTCAGTATTCCGTTTACTTCTATAATCCTTCATTAATTCTTTCACTCATGTATTCATTCATTCAGTATTCAGTTTACTTCTAAAATCCTTCATGAATTCTTTCACTCATGTATTCAATCATTCAGTATTCCGTTTACTTCTAAAATCCTTCATTAATTCTTTCACTCATGTATTCATTCATTCAGTATTCCGTTTACTTCCAAAATCCTTCATTAATTCTTTCACTCATGTATTCATTCATTCATTCATTCATTCATTCATTCAGTATTCCGTTTACTTCTAAAATCCTTCATTAATTCTTTCACTCCTGTATTCATTCATTCAGTATTCCGTTAACTTCGAAAATCCTTCATTAATTCTTTCACTCATGTATTCATTCATTCAGTATTCCGTTTACTTCTAAAATCCTTCATTAATTCTTTCACTCATGTATTCATTCATTCATTCAGTATTCCGTTTACTTCTAAAATCCTTCATTAATTCTTGCACTCATATATTCATTCATTCATTCAGTATTCCGTTTACTTCTAAAATCATTCAGTAATTCTTCTACTCACGTATTCATTCATTCAGTATTCCGTTTACTTCTAAAATCCTTCATTAATTCTTTCACTCATGTATTCATTCATTCAGTATTCCGTTTACTTCCAAAATCCTTCATTAATTCTTGCACTCATTTATTCATTCATTCAGTATTCCGTTTACTTCCAAAATCCTTCATTAATTCTTGCACTCATGTATTCATTCATTCAGTATTTCGTTCACTGTAACTTTCCTCCACTCAATTCTTCACTCGTTTATTCACACATACAGTATTTCGTTTCCGTTCATGGCCGTTCACTCAATCGTCCACTTACCTATTCACTCATTAAATATTTAGTCTGCTCTTGTGGTCTTTCATTCATTAATTGATTGATCTAGTCAATCATTCCTTATTTCACTTGTTCTTACGGTCCATTCTTCCACTCATCTATTCAATCATTAGGTATTTCATTTGTTTTTACAGTCCTTCATTCATTTGTTCAATCATATATTCATTCATTATTTGATTTGTTCTTGCGGTGCTATATTCATTCGTTCACTTAATCCATTAGCGCCGTGAGCGATCATATGATCTCGGCACGCATGTGTTTATTTAAAACGTTGAAAAAATAATACTACATTATGAAATTGAATTTCGGAAGTGCCTCTTGGTTCAGAAGATATGTGGCAAACTGTCATTGCGATAAGTTCATTGCCAAGACACAGGAGTTATCTGTTCGCCTTCATCAGCTGAAATAGGATGGCAGTCTCTGTGTAAGTATTGCTTTTATCGCATTGTTTGACTAGGCCTATATTTATTACGATATTTATGTTGGCCGTACTCTATAATTATCATACCTTCTGCTGTATTGCTAAAGATGTTTAGATGTTTACTCTTTCATTATGACGTAAGTGTACTAATTACAAAATATGTGTCGTGATCATATGAACAAGCTAGGCGTTGATGAGGTCACTACCAGTGTTGCCAATACAGCGGTTTTCCCGCTAAATCTAGCTTTTTTGGATAACAGTCCCACGGGTAAAATTATATTATCCCGCTTAGCGGAAATACTAGCGGTTTTTAATCTTTAAAGTTTCTGAAATTAAATTTATGTTAGCGTTATTGTTGTTTTGCAAGTTTAATACCGGTCGATTCGAACAATCGGACAGTAATAAAATGTAAGTGCGGCGGCATTCTAATCAAACGTTAAAAATCGAACATGCTGCCGCCGTGCACCAGTACTTCACGTGATCAACAAAGACTAATACATATATACATACATATACATATATATATATATATATATATATATATATATATATATATTAACAACATTGAAATTCACCGGAACGTTTTTCTTTCCGCAGGTCGTTGTCATTACAGAAGATGTTCAAAATGTCCACCTCCTGCTTGAACACAGACCTCACATCGATGTCTCATTGACCTGCGAACACGATCCCAAAATCCAGGACTATTGCGTATGTCCTCAGAACATGCCACAATTCGATTCCGAAGGGATTCCAAATCAGGCACCGGGGACGAATAAACCAATGATTTTAAATGGCCCCACAAGTAGAAATCGAGAGAGTTCAGATCAGGTGAGCGTGGAGGCCAAGCAATTGGGCCACCTCTACCTATCCATAGATCAGGAAACCTTCGATCCAAGTACCGGCGAGCCATACGACTGAAGTGTGCAGGAGCGCCATCATGCAAGAAGTGAATGTGTTGACGATTGATCAGTGGAGTGTCTTCTAAAACATGAGGTATGGTGTTTTCCAGGAAGTTTGTGTACGCCTGCCCCGTAAGTCTGTTTACAGGTACATGGGGTCCAACTAATCGATCACCAATGATACCGGCCCACATGTTGAGGGAGAACCGCACCTGGTGAAGAGATGGAACAGTTGCACGTGGGTTTTCATACGCCCATACATGCTGATTGTGGAAATTTGTTATGCCATCTCGTGTTAACTGTGCTTCATCTGTAAATATACTAAGGCAGGAAAGTTCGGATTTATACCACACTGCTGCAAGAACCACTGACAGAACCTAACTCGTGCAGGGTAATCTGCTGGTGACAGGGCCTGAACACGTTGCAAATGATAAGGATAAAATTGATACTCTTTCAACAGTCTCCAGACAGTCGTATGAGGAACATTGACTTGCAACGCTACCCTTCGTGTGCTGATAGAAGGAGTCATGTTCACAGCCTCCAGAATCTCCTCCTGTACTTCTGGAGTTGTAGATCTTGGTCGTCCCCTTCCCAAACCAGGAGAGTTAAATTTACCATACTCGCACAGACGGTAATGGAGACGTACAAATGTCTTCCGATCTGGACATTGTCGCTGTGGGTACCTCTCCTGGTACAAACGACGAGCCAGCGCAGCATTGCCGTCCGCCTTACCGTACATGAAGTGTATCTCTGCCAGCTCTTGATTTTAATACATATCGCACAGTCTAACGCCTACACAACACTGAATGTAACCTTCGCCTCGGAATGAACTGTCAGAGTGCCCTCTTAATGTCTCCTTTGACGGCAACGACCTGCGTAAAGAAAAACGTTCCGGTGAATTTCAATGTTGTGAAGGCCATAACTCGGAAAATAAGCATTTCCGGACACACGTTGTAATGAACTATTTTGATTGTCTACATGTGGGAAATACATACCTGAAATTATGCCCCGTATTTTTGAAACAATCTGTATACAGAGATTACAGACAGATTAAATTCAATTGCTTAAAGAATATTATCTGTGTAAGACTTGTACCGTGAGAGTGTTAACTATTATTTGTTTTATAAATATACCGGTACAATATCGTTAAACCTTTTTCTGTGCTATTTATCCGTAAATAATTGCGATGTGGGACCTCAATATCAGCAATGATTTCGTAAAGAGTGGCAACGTTAAGCGCAACTTAAAGACAAACACAATTGAATTCTGGCGTAATTTAGCCGGTTATAGGGACGCACCTAACATAAATCCTTTTAAGAGTTGGTTGATCTTATTGTGTTTTCTTCGTCTAAGGCTCAAGTGGAAAGAATAGCCTATTAGTATGATGAATGTCGTGAAGTCTACGAAAACGGATGGGGACAGAATTAATGAATGCAATTTTGACAATACGGGCAGGTCTGGGTCGTGTGAAAAAGTGTTGCAAGAATTATCAGGTACCACCAGAGATTTTGGAGAAAATATGTACCTTGGCTACGTACAGAAATGAAAGTGGCCAGGCTAGGAATAACTTACTACCCCTGCGTTAGAGGATTCAAATGGAGATAATCCGGAGTGATTTTTAAATTACATGTTTCTTATCAATACTAATTGCATGGGCATAAAATTGAATGTCTTACATTGTGCCAAAACGAAAACTTCATTGGCTAGCTTCTGCGAAAGTTAAACTTGTATGCTATAATACTTTTATTATTATTATTATTATTATTATTATTATTATTATCCATTAAATTCTAGAAATTTTTGTTCGAAAATCGCGGGTTTTTGAAAGCCACCTAGCGGGATTATATGAACAACTGTTGGCAAGACTGGTCACTACATGGTTCATTCTATGAGGTGCGGTACATCTGCATAGTTGTCATCTATCCATTTATTTTACATGAACCTGTGCGTCATGATAATTGATCCATAAAATTAATTTCAGGCTTTTTCATATAATGAATGCATACTGTATGTTTGTAATTTGTAATAACGATTGTATGGGCAGTAAGGAACGGTTATATAATGTGCGTAAAAAAAGCTAAAGAGACAGTCTATAAGCAAAAATACGTAGAGTAAGGAGGATATTATCGATAGAAGCAATGTGTTTCCTGAAGCAGACTATACATTTTTGCGTGGAAAGTCACCTGTAGATTGTTTTGAGATGATTCTAAACGATGAACTTATAAATTTGCTAACAGAAGGATCAAGCAACTATGCATTATTCAAGAACTGCATGGACCCCAAGATAGCTTCCGAGGAGATGGAGATGTTCCTGGCCATACTACTTCTTTCCGGATACAAGACTGTTCCCGCAAGAGATCATATTGGGAACCAGGTGGTGATGTATGCATCGAACTAATTGTGAACGTCATGAGACGAGGTCGCTTTTTGGAAAACTGTCGTTTCGTTCATTGCGTCGAAAACAATAATCTCGAACAAAAATGATAAATTGTGCAAACTTCGTCCAATAATGAATCACTTGAAGAGTCGAGTTGTGTAACTGTTCCAACTAAAACAAGTCTTGATTTCGACGAGTGCATCGTGGAATATTACGGACGCCACACCTGCAAACAATTTATCCGCGGAAAACCCATCCGGTTTGGCTACAAAATCTTGTACCTCAATACGTCAACCGAATATTTGATAAATTTTGATGTTTACCAAGGGAAGAACCCTAATGGCAATGTCAAATACGAAGAATACTTTGGGAAATGTGCTGCTCCGATGGTATCCATGCTGGACGAGCTACCAGAAGAACTGAAGCCACTACCCTTCCGGATTTATTTTGACAACCTCTTCACAGGAGTGAAACTATTTGTTCGTCTCAAGAACCGCGGTTATGGCGCCATTGGGACAATCCGTGAAAACAGAATACTGAAAGACTGCTCACTTACGTCATCCAAAGAGATGAAGACAAAGACGAAGAAAGTGAACATTTCAAACGAAGGAAATTGTATTGTGAGGTGAGTGGACAATTCCGTGATGACCATAGCGTCCACTTGTCATGGAAGGCAGCCTATGTCAAATGTGTCTCGTTACTTACAAGCACAAAAGAAGGAAGTGCGAGTTCCTTGTTCTACATTACAAAATGTGACAAATACGTGTCATTTCAGTTCTTGAGAATTCATCCGAAAAAACTCATAATTACAGAAAATTGTTTCGAAAACAATGTTTTTATAAAGTATTTTGTGGTCTAAAATTGTTATTAGTTGCAAATATTATATTTATAAATGTTGTCAATATTTTTTCTGAATGTCAACTCCGAGACAAACATAACAAATTTGCTAACATTAACGCCTAGCCCCTAGCGACCAAACTGGGTAACATACGAACGAAATATGTTGTGGATATCGTTGACAGACAGCTAGAAACTTAATTATTACAGTGTAAACATATTCGGTAATGTCTTTTTATTTCGGCGTTGAAGGGTTAACTATTCACTTATCAGTATTTCATTTGTTCTTATTGTCATTCATTCGTTCACTCACCTATTTATTCTTTCAGAATCCATTTAGCTCGCATGGCCAAACAGTCATTCATTAACTCATCCATTTACCTATTTCGTTTGGCCGTACTGTCTTTTATTCATTTATTCTATCACTCATATTTACTCATTCCTTTCCTCTTAACATTCATTCATTCATTCATTCATTTACTTACTCACTGTCTCTTTCGTTTGCACGCACACACACACACACACACTCTCTCTCTCTCTCTCTCTCCCTCTCCCTCTCCCTCTCCCTTCCCCCCTCTCTCTCTTTTTTTCAATTTCGAATGTATAAATGAAAATGTGGTATGATCATAGACAATCCGTTTGGAACAAAGTTGTATAAATTATTTTTATTAGTTGCGCCGAATATTCTAACTAGAATGAAGGGATTTTAACGTTCTCTCTATTCACTTGAGCTCTCTGCACGGATAGGCAATGCACATTGCAGCCACCATAAATTTACTTGTATTGGTATCTTTTATTGTTTCTGTACTACTTCGAAGGCGAGCACTATTGGAAATGTAACCTCTTTTGTTTATTGTTGCTCCTCGTACCGGGTTGAAAGATACGAGAGGATTTCGAGTAGCCATCAGTGAAAAGAATTGATCCTTCAGTACTGCAGAGCCTATTCATGGTCTTTGTTGAAATGAATGAGAGAAGCCATGAAACTGGCAGAAGAGTCCGCAGCTCTGTGTACGTCACACGACAGTCATGTTCGATATTATTTTAAGCATTTTCATTGTACGCAAGGAGAAAGGGAATTAATACATTGGCCCTCCATTACATGTTACATTCTCAATTTGAATCATGGTATTACCACAGTCTAGTATATACAATCACGAAGCTCAATACGTAGGGAATATGCATCCATAGATAGTTGCTAACCACTAGGATCGCTACTATCGCCTCATCACAGACAATACGAAATAGTACCAGCACAGTCTATTGTTCCTAGTACCCTCAACAACTCAAGCTTCGTGACTGTATATACTAGACTGTGGTATTACCAGCTATCTTAGATCGCGATTCTACAACTCTTGAAAGTCATATCTGTGCTTCTCAATCTAACATAGATGGGCACGCAGTGGAACTCCAGTGACATAATGTCAGCATGACCCAATGCCTCGAAAGAAGACAATATTAATAACAGAAAATCATCCATGCCTAACTGGAATTTCAATTCATGATAGTAAAATGAAAGCTCTGAAAAATCAGGGAATTTTCTTGGGAATGTGACTTTCTTTCTAATTTAGAAAATGCTGTAAAGGAACATGTGAAATCAAATGAGTTTCTTAAGGAGATCTCTAAAACTATTCAACATATTTCCTTCAATTCAGGCATCCTGGGTTCAATCCCTGGTTAGGTTGGAGTGGAACTTGTGGTAAACAAAGCAGACATTGCAGAGAGTTTTTCTCGGAGTACTCCCTTTCCCCTTTTCAGTCTACCAACACTCTTCATCTCCTCATATGTCTATCATCTGTAATAGTAAATATAGCCTGGGGTAATATCTGGGTGTAATACGGGTTTCCGATACTGGTCTAGGTTGTAAGGGCTTGGGGATCCGAGCTTTAGTTTCGGGCTCGTCATCAACCGATGGGACCTTACCCACAGAGTCCAGGAAAGATGGCCCGCCTGTAAGCATCATATTCACGAATGCCATCCGGGCCATCCGTTGGACTTAGTTAATCATCGCATATAGGGTGCACAATGGGCCTAAACGGCCTAAGTGAAGGATTCATCCCTCGTGAAATCAATCAATCAATCAATGTTAGAACAACGTCTTGGCCGTCGAATATACAGGATACGATATCTTAGGTCATTTTGAGTGAAAAAGTTCATATGAACATAGGTCCGTTTTCGAACGATGGCGGAGCTAGATGCATTTTTTGGTGAAACCGTCTCGCCCCAATATGAATCAGACGTTACCATATGCTGCTGACGTGAGAACGTGAGACAAGGTCACCGATCGCAATGAATGACGTTAACATTGGAATCTGCATTGTGAGCGATGTAGATAAGAGAAACAAACCGGGTGGTGGGGCATTACAAATGTCCAACCGCCTGCCCATGTATGATGTAATGACACAGAACCAGCATATAACACAAATACAACTATCACTTAGTTCACAGCAGTTCTGTCAGCTACCTACAGTACAGTAGTTATACAGGTACAGTTATCGGAAGTGTTAAGTTGTGTTTTTCAAGATCCCTTACAAATTTTCGACTGCAGAATAGGCCGATATTGTGTATGTTTATGGTTTGTGCGATGGAAGTTACTAGCTGAATATGAACGACGCCTTCCGAACAGAAGGGTACCATATCGAAGAGTATTTACTGTCAATGGGGTTGGATGAAAGACTTGGTATACCAAAGGAAGGGAGAAACGAGAGAGGCGCTAATCGATCGTATTTTAGATGCGGCATAAAGAACAGCCACGAACAACTCTCCCGAGCGACGAGCGCGATTCACGCCCGAGCGCAACAGTGCATTGAAGCAGAAGGAGATACCTTTGAAAATGTGCGAAAACATCGACCCCGACGTCTAGAATATTAGGTGTGTATGCATACGTGAATATAAACTTTAAATTTGTCTGTTAACTGTCTCTAAATGCGAGTTAGTACAATGAAATCACAGAAGTTTTTGTGAAATCAAAGAGCCATATCTCCGTAACCGTTCGAAAACGGACACATATTCATATGAACTTTCTGACTGAGAATGACTTCAGAATTCACATCCTAAATTTTTTACCTTTCCTCGTGAATCACCTTGTATAAACATCGGCTTTTTATATTACGCCACACAATAACTCGTAAGTTTGTGGATACTGTAACTTAATAGTTTTTCATACACTGAATCTGTATTCGAATATCAGCGAGGTCAGGTGGAATTTTTTGTGCACAGGAAACTATACTTGGACAATTTTCTCTACGGTTTCCATGTCCCTTATTATGCCACCAGAGTGAAATTTCTAACTTTCATGTCCTTAATATTTTCCTTATCAAAGGAAAAGACGTTGAATAGAAACAAAATAAATTTAGCACCTTCTGTGCAATATCACACAGGTGCTTAGGAAAATCTGCGAGGAGGAAAGGCTTATTGAACTATATTAAGTAGTGACAACTCTTTTTTATAAACTCTCCAAATGTTGAACACTAAGAAAAGTGGAATCAAAGAGAACAGAATTAACTGAGATGGCATTCCTTAGAAGAGCCGCGTCTCACACATTGCTCGACGGAAGGTGCAGATAGAACTTAAAGTAAAAGGGTCAATGATGTAATATGTTCATAGAACCGGAAAGAATATCGTCGTTGATTTTATGAAACCTCCTTTGTAACAGTACAGAAAATAATTTTTCAGGAAGAAGAAAAGAATTAATTAAATATCGTAAATAAGCTTACATCGATCCTCCGTGATGTAATTTATGTTCGTCATATTCACCAATGTTTTCTACCTAATTACCTCGTTATTCTTATGTAGATCAATTGATTTTGAATTCTTTTTTTCTTTCTCCTGAAAAATTATGTTGTGTACAGTCACATAAGAGGTTTCATAAAATCAACGACGATATGTAGTGCACATGACGCCTCCGAGCTTTTAACATATCATTGTATTATAATTCATAATACTTCGAAATTTTTTCACTAAGAGGCCATTGAGAATAGTATTTTTAGCTTCAGTACAATCATTAATACAGTATGGTATAATAAATTGGGATGGAGTAGCTTCATCTATTCTTAATTTTATTACACAGAAGATTAATAAAAATTTATACAGATTTTAAAATGAATGAATGTATGTATGTATGTATGTATGTATGTATGTATGTATGTATGTATGTATGTATGTATGTATGTATGTATGTATGTATGTATGTATGTATGTATGTATGTATGTATGTATGTATGTATGTATGTATGTATGTGTATGTACGTGTGTATGTATGTATTTATTAACACTACAATTGGGTATACACCCGGTGGCAGTGACTAATAACTAACTGACTAGTAACTAATAAAGAAATTTATAAATATAGTTTACTTACTTGCTACGACAGAAATAAAATAGACTAAAACATAAATCTAATCGACATGAATGTCATACTCTAAGACAAAAGTCTACTTTCCCATCGATTGAGTCTACATACGGATCATGCAAGTGCAACATGGTGCTAGTTTCGGCCAAAGACTTTATAATAAAATTACATTTTCTTTTTTGCAAGTTAGAAATATTTTACAATTAAACAAAAAAAAATTATAAAATTATTCATGATTGTAGTGAATAATATTACCTTTTTATTCCTGTTGACTATATTCATGTTTTTATTGAATGTCACTGGCTTCTGTCTCATTGTTTTTATTTTTATTTTTTAATTTATTGGCTTATTTTACGACGCTGTATCAACATCTAGGTTATTTAGCGTCTGAATGATATGAAGGTGATAATGCCGGTGAAATGAGTCCGGGGTCCAGCACCGAAAGTTACCCAGCATTTGCTCGTATTGGGTTGAGGGAAAACCCCGGAAAAAACCTCAACCACGTAACTTGCCCCGACCAGAATTCGAACCCGGGCCACCTGGTTTCGCAGCCAGACGCGCTGACCGTTACTCCACAGATGTGGACTGTCTGATTGTCAATTTATGCTAAATGTGTGTTCTTTTTCTCTTTTTCTTCTCTTTCCTTTTTTCTCTTGTGTGTTAGTTGTCGGTCTGAATTAAGTTAATTAGTGAATTTTGATAAACTGTCTGTAAATTTTATGTTATATTATTGACTAAGACCACGCAGTACTCGAGCCTGCCTCTTATGGTAGCTGTTAGAAACATTTTTTCTTGTATGCTTTTGAATTGTACTCACTTTGCTAAATAAATAAATAAATAAATAAATAAATAAATAAATAAATAAATAGATAAATTAATTAATTACGATAAAAGAGAGGCTGAACAGTGGAGCAAAAGATGACGGAAACAATATTTGCTGGAAGGCTGCACATATTTTTTTAATCTGCAGCTTGTGATGTTGGTAATAAGTCTTCTATTATTTTATACAATTTGTCTACCACAAATATCACCGGTCAATATAGCAACAGGAAAATTCTGCACTGGCATTCAGAGGTATCGGGCCTAGAAGTTTCTTATCGTGCATGCGAACTTTTTAACGATGGGATAAGTCAACCAACCGTATTATGTACAATACACAAATGAAATAACTTTGAGATAGTCCCGCTAGTTCTCAATACATTACACTAATATCATACACTCTATATAAATAAAATTAGTGAATTAGAACGCATCCTTAAAATAAAATATTTCTGTATTTTTTAAATATTTAAATATATAAAATGAAAGTATGATCAAAATAATAAAAAAAATTCAATTATCTGTTTATTCATACCGTACTTTCTAATCTTATTTTATTCGTAGGCCTATGTCTATAGTATATACAATATCTCCCACTGGTTAACTACTGACGTACAGAGTTTTGGATCACATCATGATAAATAAATCGAATCAAATAAATGCACCATGAGATTGACGTTGAAATGCTATGTTACTTATACTTTATTGTATCGATCGTAGAAAATACTGTCCATTCTTTATTTCAAAAGTCCACATTAGGGTTATAATGTACAGTATTAAATTTCATAGTCTATATGCTCTGATTAAATTTAACAAATTGATCAGCCTAATTCACTTTTAAGACTACTTTTATCCATTTCTCTATGCTGCCATGTAGCGACTGCAAAAGAAACAATGTTATAATCTTGAACTGGCGTGTGGTAATAGCATAGAACTATTCTTCCATCTAACGGTTGTTACCGAAAGTTCATTGTTACACAGTGGCGTGAAAGCCGTTTTCTTTCATATGTTGCCGTTTTGAACATGGGGATGGCCAATCTGTTATAAGTGATCAGGACTACGTGCCATACTTCGATGACACCTGGCAAGAACTTATTAAAACTAGTTTACTACATAGACCTAATTGTAAACATATTTAATTTCTCCTGCATTCTCTTATGATTGTTCTGTATAGTTGTGAAACTTGGACTCTCACTTTGAGAGAGGAGCAGAGGTTAAGGGTGATTGAGAATAAGTTGCTTAGAACCATATTTGGGGCTAAGAGGAATCAAATTTGAAAGACATGTTGGTCCGACAAGTTAACAAGTAAACGAAAATAAATCGCGGGTGCTCGTGTAAAGGGGGTTAAGTCAATTTTACTCACTTTTCTGGAGAGCAAAAACAAAGCTTGAAGCTATCTCATAAATCAGGATATAAATATTTCTACACGAAAACTGGCTGCATATGTCCAAATATATGTTTACTTGGCTTATGATACATTCATTCATGGTGTTCATGAAATGGTGCGAGACAATTAATATTATTGTGTAATCACTGACATGACACCTTTAGCACAAAAAAGCTGTAACTTAACCCATTTGGTTCAATAATTTTTTGAGAAAATTATCAATATAGAATAACAAGAGATCAATGTTTGAATTATTTAAACTGACTGAATGCTACAACAATATAAATATTAAGTAAAAGTGCCAATAATAACTTTAATTTGACAATTACTGAAAATATTTCAATAGTTTATTTTGATGTTTTCACGAAAAATGTGTTCTTTCTCTTTGATGGAATGAATAATGATTAAGAATAATACAACAATTTAATTATAAAGTAGAACACGTCAACAATACTAACGTGCGTGACAACATTTAGGATTCTTGTGTTTCATCTTCATCCGGAAGAACATCTGGTAAATCTTCTGTTTTGAGATTTTGATAAAATCCCCAAAATATCTTGAGGATGTAACGAAGAAGATACTGGAAATCCTCTTTCTTCTCTTTACTCATGCTCGGAGGCCCATCATGTATGGAAATCGTATGGGTTCAGTGATTTCACGGCCTCTAAGGCAGTAGCTCACTTCCTAAAAAGGAGTCTCTTCATTCAAATCTGTTTTTATTTCACCAGGTACTTCCTGCCGTGTTAATAACGAAACCAACGTACCTCTTTCCACACAAACTTTTCACCTTCAGAATTCTTCTTTCCTACCTGTAGCACTGTATCACGGAGGGCTGCAAAATCACAGAAATCTGATTGTAGCATCTCTGTCACTTTGAATGATGTGTTCTTTCCGCACATTCTAACTAGCTGATACGAGCCATGACGGTGGTATATTTGGAACATACTTGTCTTCTTTTATTCCCCTCAATAACTGAATGGTCTGAGTCACATCCCAAGTGGGTGTTACCCAGAACCAGAACTTTGTGGTCAATCTGTTTTATTTTGCTATTTTCCATTGTTATGAGTGCAAAAAACCATATCCACCATAACTGTTTTTATTTTGACTTCCTGCTTTATCGGAATAGAGAACGGCCTGTTCTAATCTGTTGCTTTCATTTGAAGACAAGTATTTGTATAAACATGAGGCAATTTGATTTGCACCCTCTTCTGGCTATAGCTTCGTGCCACATAAAACAGTAAGACTGACCTATGTTAAAATCATGAATTGCCTTTTACTTGACTCTCAACAGGCATTGCTGCAGGTTGAAAACTACAGTTTCCTTGTTTTGACTCTCTTTTCTTGACTTCTCTTTGTCAGCTGCTTTGGATAGGTACGTTTTGATAGCATCTTCCTGCTTTATTCTTAGAGAATCTTTGATTATGAGCTTTTGATCTTCTGGAGCTACCGCCAGCTGCATTTGAAACTTGCCACACTTGACACGTGTATCTTTATTTGTATTTTTTTTTTTTTTTTTTTTTTTTTAGATATTCTGTGGATGAAATATTTCTTCATATTTGGCACAACCAACAGGATTGATTTTTGGTTGTCCTTGACATTCCTCGCACAGTTTCTTCAATGTATAGTAGGGAGGTAGAAATTTCTTTTCTGAATCCCTCCTTGTGTAATGGCTCTCGTATTCTGGAACAGAGTAAATATGCTGATGAACTCTCGCAATAGCATCCTCAGACCACTTATTTGAAGGAGGGTGTAGTGTTCTGTAGTTAGGAGAAGTTATTCCAGATGTTGAGGCTCCCATTTTATGAAGATTCATTTCCAAGAACTTTTTAGACTCCCCTAAATTTTTAGGAAACACGTTTTGCAGATAGGCTCTAATTTATTATTTATTTGCAGGTGGTGGTCCTAATCATAAGTCACATACTTAAACTTTTGTTTATTTGGAGATAGAGTCTTCTCTTTGTAGTGGTTGGTTCTCTGAATCATACAAGTCCACACAAATATTCGACCCTTTTATCATAGAACTGCAATCCCTGTACTCTCGGAACATTTTCTTCCTCATATCATCCTTACAACGAGACGAACACTTCATTCTACACCCACTCAAAGATTTGCATTCCCTTGAAGGAACAATTTTCCATTTCTCAGTAACATATTCTACACCCGTGTTCCCTTTTCTCTTACTATCTTCTCTTACGTTTCTAGTGTTTCTTTAGGAGCTTTTCGTTTCATCCGTGCAAGCAGGACTACAGTTTCCTCACTCAAGTCGTCATATTGTTTATTTCCATCCATGCTTTCGTCATTACAAACTACTGGCACATGTGAAGTATTACTACGAACTGATGGAGCTTCTTCTGAGTCACAAGAAGACATGTCCATATCAGTCTTGTGGTATAAAATCAGGATCGATATTCGAATCATTACTACTAAATATATCTAGAAATTCCTCGGGTACATCAGGTGGAGGGCTGCTACCTCAATGTGGTAAGGTTAACAAATGGGATTTGTTACTTGAAAGAGAACAATATTCATTACTTTTTAATTGGTTATTTAAGGACGTGGTATCAACTACGAGATTATTTAACTTCGATGTATTTTATTACGCGATGATGTTTGGCATAGTAAGTCCGATGAATCGCCATGGATTGTCCGACATTCGCTTTACAGTAGGGTAATACCTACCACGTTGCAAACATATTGTAGCATCTACTACATTTTTAATTTTCTCCTGTCGCCAATCATATCTCTGTGCATTATGTGGACATGTCAATCAGTTAAAAGGGGATAAGTCAACATAACCTCCCATACAAAAATTCCGCGGTACAAACAGAGTCAAGTGAACTTAACCCCCTTCACACATTAACGTCTGACTTGCAAAAAGAGATGTGTAAACTTGTCTCATTTGGCAATGAACATAATCCCTTTGTCACAAAATATGGAGCACTACAACTCCGTTATCGATGGAAGAATCACATAACCCCTTTAACACAAGGTGGAAGTAATCATGGGAAGTTAAAATCTGTACTTATCTCATTTTAGCCAATTTCGGACTTAACCCCCTTTACACGAGCACCCGCGAAATAACAAAGGTCCTTCAGTAATTGTCTATTTTTTAAAACCTAATGGATAATACAAAAGATTACATTAGGTTACATACATAAAACACATATGCGACTAGCGCTTTCGCTATTAAGATAGCATCTTCAGGTCTGGCTTGTACATTATTAAGCTTTTCACATAAAGACATGGATGGAAAAGTAACATAATGAAATATAATAAGGTACACGACGTGAGAGAATGATAATATTAAAATAACAGTGCCAAAAGCAAAGTAAAAAATGACTTGAAAACAAGTAAATATTTGTAATAATTCAAACCTCTATAAAGTCTAGACATTAAAACCTAAAAAAAAAGTATGCCTTGAGATAAAAGACTGCAAAACATATGTACAGCTTATAAAATGTAACAGACAGTTAAAAGAGTAAAACATTAAACATATAATTTGCATCAGTCATCACGACGTATGAAAAGGCAGAGCGTAGTGAAATCTGCAAAAATCAATAAGAAAAGTTTTAATAAAGGAACCTATGCGGATCAAAAAGATAATATAACGATAAACCACTTACGAGATATTTGATGTAGTGGGAAGAGGCGATGTTATTTGGCCGGTTACGTGGTGGTGAGTGGTGCAATGACATATGCCTACAGTATAAAAGAAACACGTCATGACGCAAGTGGAGGGGGGTACATGTTGCAGCGAGAAGAGTTCCCATTGGCCAATTTGAATAAAGGGTTATTAGAATTGGATAATTGTCCATTAAGTAACGAAATGCTATTATTAAGTGATTTGGCTATGTAAAATTCTTCTGCAACTAAATTAATGTTTCCGTTATTGATGGGTTTTAAAGTCTATAAAGCGTCAGACATTCTTTGAAGTTCATGATTACTCCCAATCAAATGGGATGCGAATTTAGATCTGTTACGATTATGACGGAAATCTGCTTTATGTTCTGAATATCTAGTCCTAAAGTTCCTTTTAGTTTGGCCAATAGACTTTTTTGTACAATTCTACAATGCAGCATGTATACTCCACCACTAGCATATTTGTCAAAGTTACCAATGTTATTAGGGATAACATTATTAAGTTTATTACCAGTTCTGAAGGTGACCTTTACATTTTCTTTCTTGAAAAAAAATTAAATAACCTGTATGACACATTATTATAAAAAGACATTACATTCCAGTATTTTGGCTTTTTGGTATCAATCAAGGTCGTAAGCGTGATATCTTAATTCTTGTTTAAAAGGGATTTTCTTTTAAAAAGAAGTCTATCTCTCATTTTCTCACTGTTTTATGTATGTAACCTAATGTAATCTTTTGTATTATGCATTAGGTTTTAAAAAATAGACAATTATTGAAGGACCTTTGATATTTATTTTCGTTTAAGAGGAATGAAGTTACAGGAGAATGGAGAAAGTTTTACACAACGCAGAACTGCAAGCATTGTATTCTTCACCTGACATAATTCTGTAGTGCTCGGAAAAAGTAGCACAAGTCAAAAATGTTAATTTTACAGGAGAAGGAAAAAACTGTCTTCACACTGGTTTATGTCGATTTGATTTTCTTCTGTATGAATTATGTAATGGGAGAAATACTTATGTCTCTTTTCCCAAGCGAGCAGATGTTCCGTAAGTTGTCAATAAATTAATAAAAAATATTTGTGAAAACTGACTTATGCCACTTTTCCCAAGCACTCCAGAATTATAAACATTAAATCCAAACGTTTGAAATGGTCAGGGCATGTAGCACGTACGTGCGAATCCATAAATGCATATAAAGTCTTAGTTGGAATGCCAGAGGGGAAAAAGACCTTTGGAGAGGCCGAGAGGTAGATGGAAGGATAATATTAAAATTGATTTGAGGAAGGTGGGATATGATGGTAGGGACTGGATTAATCTTTCTCAGGATACGGACCGATAGCGGCTTATCTCAGGGCTGGAATGAACCTCCGGGTTCTCTAAAAGTCATAAGCAGGCTTCGGTCCTGGGCACAGAAACGCATGAACTTCAGAATGCATGGACGATAGTGTTGTGTTGGTCGAGTGGAGTGGGAGATGGAGCGCGCCGTTACTTCGTGTCTCAACATGTAAACAGTCTGTCATAGTACGGCACAAAATATACTTCACAGATGCAGTACAGATGCAGTACAGATGCAGTATAAACAGTACATTCCTAGTGTAGATAATAAATGTATACCATTAAATTATTAACGTGAGTTGTAACCTTCCATCAGATGTCCTTACGCCGAAGCCTGTTACACGTACCGCAGCCAAGCAGCAACAGGCCTACGCACAACGGTAATGCACATTACGGACCCACCTGTGCTGTTGCAGTCACCCCTCCACATAGGTCATGACGTCATTTATACTCCGTGTACTCTAAACCTCATACTGGTTACTCTATGTCCCTAGGCCGAAGCCTGGTCGTAAATAAGTAAGTATTCTGTTATGATTATAAAACATTAATTCTTAAGTCCTAACGTCAGACAATTTGACGTTTTTATATCCTTTAAAATGTTCTTGTCATATGGAATGGCAGTATATTATTCTCACAGACAATAATTCAGCGGTGCCCCGCTAAACCTACGTATTAGTGTCTTTTACCATCAGCACAGTGGGATGAAATTTTTAATTATATAATGCTGATATAGACATTTACTGGTTTCAAAAATACAATCGTGTAATTAACTGCATCGGTTTCTATTGTCATTATAAGGGTTCTGCGTTTTTCTTCAAGTTGGCTACACTGACTTTTATCTACTCTATCTATTCATAAAAGTAATAAATACAGAAGCGAAACTTACAAGAACAAAATATCAGTAACTATTGATTAGTAGGTCGTTCTCTGCGGTCTACTCGTTACCATGGTCAGAGATCTATGGGCCCAAATTCGACTGAGAACAGTGGGTATTTAAGGTCGATACAAATCTTTAGCATGGCTTCTTTCTGAATGGGAATAAAGAATTAAACAAATAAATACAGAGGGAGAAAAAAGAACGTCCGTCCTAATAAGAGAATTTTGGGCTGAGAAAAAGAAGCTACGTAAGCTCCAAGCCAGTTGCCTACTTGTCTCATTCTATTTGTCGCCCTTTTATTGACGGGACGTAGAAGAATTCTGAAGGGAAAAAGCCAAAAATCAACATAACCTATTAAAGGGAGGAGAGATGTTGCAGATCACAATCCGAATCAAGATTTAACAGAAGCGGGACGATAAGCGTACATAACATTCCTCACTATGTCCAAACCGTTACGCGCAGTGCGTGAAGGTCAAGTAAAGGTCCAGACCAGTGCTAGCAGCCTTCCATCCAGGCGGCCCGGGTTCGATCCCTGGTTAAGTCTGGGTGAAATTTTTTATGCAGAAATACGTTTAAGAGGTTTTTCTTAGAGTAATCCCGCTTCCTTTTATCATTTCATTTACACTTCACGTCCTCCTCACTTCATCTATCACTTATAATAGTAAAAATAGGCTAGGGTGATATCTGGGGGTAGTACAGCTTTCCGATGCTGAGTTAGGTTCTAAGAGCTTGGGGACCCGGGTTCGGGCTTAACAGTAGATGACGGGACCTTACCTGCAGGGTCCAGGAAGGAAGGTTCGCCTGTCAACGTCGAGTTCACGAATGCCAACTGGTCCATCAGTAGGAATTAGTCATCGCACATAGGGCGTAAAATTGACCTAAATTGTCTAAATGCAAGGATCTGTCCCGGATCCAGACCTCGTGAAATAAACACACACACACACACATATATATATATATACATACACATACAGAGTGATTCACAAGGAAGGGTAAGAAATTTAGGATACGATATCTTAGGTCATTTTGAGTGAAAAAGTTCATATGAAGATGGATCCATTTTCGAACGATGGCGGAGCTAGATGCATTTTTTTTGGTAAAACGTCTCGCCCAAATGTGAAGCAGACGTTACCATATGCTGCTCACGTGAGACGTGAGACAAGATCACCGATCGCAATGAATGACGTAACATTGGAATCTACATTGTGAGCGATGAGGATAAGAATTCATTCACCTCACAAACCAGGTGGTGGTGGGGGATTACAAATGTCCCTTGTCTGATGTAATGAGACAGAACCCTCACATAATAGAAATACAGTACACTATCACTTATCAGTTCACAGCAGTTCAGTCAGCCACCTACAGTACAGTAGTTGTACAGGTACAGTTATCGGAATTGTTGTGTTTTTCAAGATGCCTTATAAATTTTCGACTACAGAATATGCCGATATTGTGTATATTCATGGTTTGTGTGTTGGAAGTTTCTTGCGTGCCGCCGCTGAATATAAACGACGCTTTCCGAACAGAAGGGTACCATATCGAAGAGTATTTACTGTCAACGGGATTGAATGAAAGATTTGGTTTACCAAAGGAAGGTGAATACGAGAGAGGCGCTAATCCACCGTCTTTTGGATGCTGCATACAGCATAAAAACAGCCGCGAGCAACTCTCCCGAGCGACGAGCGCAATTCACGCCCGAGGGCAACGGTGCATTGAAGCAGAAGGAGGTACCTTTGAAAATGTGCGAAAACATCGACCCCGACATCTAGAATATTAGGTATGTATACATACGTGAATATAAACTTCAAATTTGTCCGTTATCGGTCTCTTAAATGCGAGTTAGTACAATAGAATCCCAGAAGTTTTTGTGAAATCAAAGAGCCATATCTCCGTAACTGTTCGAAAACGGACCCATATTCATATGAACTTTTTGACTCAAAATGACTTAAGAATTCACATCCTAAATATTTAACCATTCCTCGTGAATCAACCTGCATATAAAGAGATCATTGTAGTGACTAAGGAAGAGAGAAAGTTGATCAGTATTCTTTACATGAAACAACAAGTCAAAGTCAGGATAGAAGAAGAAATGTCAGAAGAAAGCGAAATAGGGAGAGGAGTACACTTGGTCAAAATGAAAGTGGCCGGAGTCTGAGAGACTAAGTTCGAATCACCCAGGATGTATTCAAAAGATTGCGTATATTCTTCTAGTAGTTATAATGAGGAACACAATTATTAATCACTAAAATCTTCCGAGAAAATAATTCTTGTACGAGATTTAAAACAGACAGATCGTTCAGAGTGTTTAAACAGTAAATATTGTAACACATACACTACAGTATATACTGTATAACAGGTTCTCAAGTGGGCTATGAATATTGCTCGTCACATTGCCGTTCTCATTCCAGTTCCACTTTTAGCATACGCGTTGGATGTGTTTGTGAGACTGCGAGTTCAAATCTTGGTGGAGTTACTAAAAAAAAATTTTTTTTTTTTTGCCTTTTAAATACATCAGTGAAAATATAACATGTTTTCGTCATTTTTTTTATTCTTATAATACTTTTCGCTTTATTATTTTTCCTCCTATCTTTGGCCAACACGAAACTTGAAAGGAAGAGAACATAATTTGTTACAAATATATAGGATATCTGTGACATAAAACAAGAGATTGAACTTTTTAAATAGAAAATAACATCGTTAATTTTTATTGTAGTGTATAACAAAAGAAGAAATACAAAATAAAAGGAAACAAAAACGCCACATCCTTAATATCCACTCCAGTAGCCTTCTGCATTTATATCGTTCCTGAGTCTGTTTCCTATATTAGTGGGAAATAGTTTCTTTTTCTGGCTACTGCCTCACACGAAATCTGGACAAGGTCCCACAAATCATCTTACTTCCTTGGAGGTGGGTTGGAAAATTTCCTTCGTAAATGCCTTTTTACTCTAGACCAGATGTTTTCTATGGGATTCAGGTCTGGCGATTTCGGAGACCAACATATCACATCGATATCTTGTCTCTCCGAAAACCACTCCTGAATCACCTTAGACGTATGGGCTGGGTGGCTCTCCTGTTGGAATTCAAGCATTCCATCAGAAAAACGTTCCCTGGCTTAAAAATTATTTAATGTTTGTATTTAGGCCCGTTTAATTTTCCTTAAATACGGTGAATCGTTCCAGCTCCCTCTTGAGAAATCCATCAACGCGAGACAACTACCGTGCCATCTCTGGCATTGGGAGCAGTGTATTTTCCTCGTGTCGGGTACCAGATGGACGATAAACAAGAATAGGGCCGTCATTAGCAGTGGAAAATAGAACCTTGTCTGAAAAGATAACTCTATTCCAGTTGCGGTCAAGATTTTCCTCCGCAAATGCCAGTCGATCTATCTTATGTCCATCTGTAAGGATATCTTTATGAGCGGCCCTTCGCGATTTCAGCATTCTGAATGTGGACAGGAAAATTAACAGCAGCTTTCAAGGTTTTGAAAGTATGAAAGGGCTTCCTTTCAACCTCCTCGATCAATCTAGCATTTTGCTGTGGCGTGGAAATACGCCTTTTACCAATACCAGGTTTGCCCTGGAAAGTACCAGATGCCAAATAATTTGTAACCCACCTCCGAGCAGTCCTATCTGGGACATTAAACTGTCGTCCAGCTTGAGCAGCTGAAAATCCACTCATTAACTAGATGTACTAATGTTTCCCTCGTTCCTTCGCTTCTGTGTTGTGCCATAGTGGTTGCTAGTCAAATGAACTTGCGTCTAGTCTTGACCGATCAAAGACTTCCACTTGAGTAAGTAGTGAGAATTTCGCTCGCCAGGTGACAGTGGTGTTACAGTTTTCGTGTTAATAGAAAATTTTGTCGCTGCTTTCATATTAAAATGCTGTGTTAATTATTTTATTAATACCTGCTGCTTTACACTCTATTGGCTAAGCAACATTCACTAAATACACTGTGTCCGGGACAAAATTTACCAATAAGAAAGTTTAATAACTCGCGTAATAATGGAGATAGGAAAATGAAATTTGCGGCAAATGAAAGAGGGACATTTTAAGTTTTATGTGTGATGTTGTCAACATTTGGTCATTGTTGTTGACATAGCTGTAATTAAAATGGCGTTCATAGTGCAACAAAAAGTTCAATGCTGCTATTGGCTTGACGAATTCAAGTATCCGAAGATAGTGGAGAGAAGATTTAGACAACAGTGGCCTGAGAAGCAACCACCAGATAGGCACACAATAACAACTTGGCATAGAAAGCTTCTTGAGACCGGTTTTCTTGTAGAGAAAACACCACGCGGGAAGAAAGTGACAGAAGCGCAAGCAGACAGAATTCAGCAAGCTTTCCAGCGGAGCCCGTGTAAGTCTGTTCGCCGTGCCAGCAGGGAACTTACAATTCCAAAGTCAACTATCCACGATGTTCTGCACAAGAGGTTACGTCTGCATGCATACAAGATTCTATTGGTTCAAAAGTTGAAACCAAACGACTTGCCTGCACGATATCATTTCGCTAGTGACATGCTGTTGAAAATTGATATTGAAAATGGATATCTGCAGAAGGTCGTGTTTAGTGATGAGTCCACCTTCCACGTCTGTGGGATCGTCAACAGGCATAATTGTCGCATCTGGGGATCAGAAAATCCGCATGTAGTGAGGGAAATGGAAAGAGACAGCCCTAAGATTAATGTTTGGTGCGGACTTACACATGAAACTGTGATTGGACCGTTCTTTTTGTGGAAAATCCTATCGATGAAAATGTGTATCTTGATATGCTGCAAAATTACGCCATTCCTCAAATTCCACAGGGATATGTTTTCCAACAAGACGGAGCTCCGCCTCATTATGCATTACATGTTACACATCACTTGAATGAATGCTTTCCTGAGCGATGGATTGGTCAAGGTGGACCTACAGCATGGCCTCCCAGAGCAGTACCCCTGCATTTGGTGATTGTCCAATTCCGACAGGTGGCCTGTGTGGTAATGGTGAATCCGTCGCTGACAGGTGGGCCACCCTGTCTCAACTCCTGATAGAGCAGGTCCTGTCCGCACACTAGTAGCCTAATAAGCCCCAGGGGCCCGGATCCCCAAGTTCTTGCAATGGAAACCCGTACAACCCCCAATAATTCACCCCAGCCTATTTTTACTACTTGCGATGATAGATGAAATAAGGGGGGAAGCGGAGAGTGTAGGTGGAATGAGAAAGGGGAACGGGAATGCCCTGAGAAACCCCTCTGAAACCTCTTTGTCGACCACAAATTCCAACACGACCTGTGGAGGGATGGAATCCGGGCCGCCTGAATGGAAGACGAGCACGCTAGCACTTGAGGCACAGATGAGGCTAAATTTATGTAGAAATGTAATCTAGACGTACATAACTTCTTACAGGGTCTGTGCGCTTCAAGACAAATATAGCGGTAATAGGATAGCTTCTCTCCGGAAAGCTATCTTCAGCATTTTTAGGCCTACTATCATTAGTCCATCGCAATCACGTCATTTTTCTTTGTTTCTCAACAGTCTCTTTTTAAAAAGAATTTTCGTTTTCACCACGGTTCCAAAATTCACATTTTTCTCAACAGTAATCTCTCTAGAGGTTTAGATTTATCTAGAGAAAATCAAAACTCTAGTGGGATTTAATTGACTATTACACGATTAGAAGAAAGTATATAAAGATTAGAAGTAACGAAACACTCCACTACAATAAAATATTGATTGACTTACGAAAATACAACCGTCTTCACTTGTATTATTGTACCATCTCAACATTACGCTAGATGGCAGTAGTGTTTTATGATTGTTTTTTTTTTTTGTTATCGGTTGTGCCAACTATGGAATCTTCATTGAACTCTGTGGACGGTTACTAGTCAAGAAGGCTTTGTTGATTCAGTTTCATTTTTATTAAAACATTTGCATTCCACTTCAATCATCCGGATCCCAGTAATCAACGTCACTTGACAGATGATTTTCAATAAATCTTAGTATTAAACAATCTCTGATACGTGACTATTCATAATATCATATAGCAGAAGCTATAACAAACATAACCTAAATAATATAAACAAGTGTTAGAAAGGTGTTAATTAGGTATGATGAAATAAACAAGAAACGTTTTAATTAAAGATGATGAAATAAAAAATAAACATGAATAATTTTAAAAGAATCAATTATTGAAAGTACAATTTTCAAATTTAAATGTTTTAGTGGTTGGTGGTTCAGTTGATGTTATATTAGACGTGTGCGTAAAAGAAGTGAACTCGTTGATGTACATGGTGTATCCCTCAACTTATTCAGGATTTCCGAATGGTGCTCTTCATATATGACTAGTGATCTTTATTAATTCTTGTTCTTGAATGCCAATGCGAGTCATATTTGAAAGTGCTGTGCATCGACTGGAGTGGTTTGCAATTTTCTGTTTTTTGACGTCCAGACCAGTGCAGTTTGAAATGTTGGCAAACAAAGAAAACAAATGCTAGAGTAGTGATAAAAATAAACAAATGCTAGGGACGCGATAAAATTAAACAAATGCTAGGGACGCGATAAAATTGTGCGATAAGCAGCCATGATTGGTGGAAAGACGTCATTTCGTACCGTTTTATAGGTCAAAAGTAGTGTGACGTAGTAAAAGTGTAATAGTCAGAAAGAAACAGAAAACCACCGTGCTTAAGATGAATTCCTTACTACAGGGGTTACCAACCGGTGTGTCGCGACACACTGGCGTGTCGCATAGCCCCATACAGTGTGTCGCGAAATTTTGGATTTGAAAATTAAATTTTATGCCATCCAGTAAGTATTTTTAATCGCATTTTTTATTTACAACGAATCTTTGTTATGATAAATTTTATTTTGAGACAGACTTTACCAATGAAAGGTGCAACACCTACAAGTTACAACAATGCATGCTCAACTTAATTTTTCTGCCTGGCGATAATTCCAATGAAAGTAAACATCTGCAACATTGCTTAATAATTCGTTTACTCTTCCCACTCATTAATGAAAAGAGTTTAGAATCGTCAGTGAACGGGTGATAGTGTGACCAGTGTTGCCAAGTCAGCGGTTTTGTAGCTAAATCTGGTGTTTTCAGGACTGGTCAGCTACAGAATTTTACCGTCAGCGGCTAGCTGTTTATTTGGCGTTTTTTTTTTATGATTTCGGCGAAGGCAGACGATATTTTTAAGTTTTTTTTTTTCTGTAAAGATGTTATATTGTTTTTATACGTACTTGCGGACAACATTAGGTAATTATAAACCAGAGATTAATACGGGATTATCACAATTTTTCATTGTGCGAGTATAAAATAGCAATGTTTTATGATAACTCGTTTTCGTACAACCACGTCCATTTCTTGCCTCGTCCATTATTGTACAAATAAGATGTGCCAATTTCGTAAAACTCTTAGTCTAATCATATAGGCAATGCTTTGTAAATGAATTTGTATGTTTAATCATAAGAGTAGATAATGAACAGAATTATTATTTTCATTTGTGATAACTTCTATTATGATTCATTCATTCATAGTGGTCTGCCCATAGGCAGGTCTTTCACTGCAAACCCAGTATTCTCCAGCCTTTCCTACTTTCTGCCTTCCTCTTTGTCTCCTCATATGATCCATATATCTTAATGTCGTCTTATGTTATATATTATTTAATTTATCATTCCGCATTGTAGTTTATGTAACACAGACATACTTAAAACTTAAAACCAAACTCACTGTTGGCAGGCACGTCTCCAGCTCAGTGTGAAATCACATTTCGAACGAACTGGTATGATTGTGAATGTGATTGTTTCCGAAGTGTCCAGTATATTGTTCTTGATCTACTTTACTCAATTTTGAAGAAAAATTGCCGCGTAAAACTCCATACGTAAAGAAAAGAAAAACATGTGTTCAAAGATTGGGTGGAAGAAGTTGCCGGTGATAATTCGAAAGCTCGATGTAAATTATGTAAGGTGATATTGAATGCAAAATATTCAGATTTAATTGTCCATACGATTTTGCATAGAATATAGAGCCTACGAAATGATACACACTTTTCATAATTTAGTCTACATTTTTATAAAATTCTCCAGTTCCTAAAACTGTATAGTTTGTATTTCAAATTTGGAAGTGATGTGTTAAGGAAAATCTGGAGTTTTTCAAGTACAGTTTAGCGGTTTTTTAAGCTTGTGCAGCGGTAAATGGAATTCTGAGTTGGCAACACTGAGTGTGACTATTTTATCTAAAGCGTTTCCTTGTATTTTATCATGGACAAATTTTTAATTCGAAAAGACAATCTGAATCAAGTTCTGGGTTAAATGACAGCAATGCTAATTCAAATAATGTAAGCGAAAATTCCCTTCAGGGTTCACAAAAACGTACTGCGTTTCGTAAATTTAGTGATTAATACTTGCAATACGGTTTTACGTGACGTGGAGATGAATATACAGTAAACAAAATCCTGAGTGTCCTATATGCGGAAATGTTTTGTCAAATCAGTCGATGCTGCCAAATAAACTAAAAAGACATTTAAAACTGCCGTTTTCAACGGCATACTTGTGTGAATCAGCATTTTCTACCATGAAAATAGTGACATCTAAACAAAGGAACAGACTGCTGCATCTTGAAGATGATTTAGGTATTGATCTGTTAACTTTAAGGCCACGTATAGAAAAACTGTGCAACCCACCCCACCAAGCGCAAACTTCACATTAATTTAAATAGGCGAGTTTTCAAAAACGATAACAAAAATCTTTTATCGGACAGCCAGCATAGAGAGGTTGGAATTTTCAACACATACCTTTGTTTTTTTCTAATGCCACTCAAGTTGCTGCTTGTTTTTTTTTAGAATTTTCGTTTGCGTGTTAACATCGACCTATCTACAACACTGGATGTCCGATACTGCATAGAATTATCAGTGTTTTTTTTTCTGGCGGAACGCACTGGTACGGCCTTCCGGCACCTTTTCTTACATTTTTCATCATGGAATCGAAATATATGTGAACAACAATGTTTTTATATAACTTTTCTTTGAATTCCGCTTAGACCTTGAAAGTCTTAGTTGGACGAAAAGGAAGTTAAAAACGCTAAAATTCCCGTGCAGTGAACAGTGATCATCTCCCCGTCTACTGTAAAATATTCTACACAGAGTTTCAGCACCTTTTTCTCCAGAAGAAAAGCATTTAATAATGATAATGATGATGATGATGATGATAATAATAATAATAATAATAATAATAATAATAATAATAATATCATCATCATCATAAATACTGGTAAAGTGTGTCGAGATAGCCTATCGTGAGCGTTCAGTAAAGTGTGTCTTCAGTCAAAAAAAGGTTTGGAACCATTGCCTTATTATACTATAGAAAATGTTCCATACAAATGATACAGCAGAAAGAAATGTCGAAGTCAGATCCTTGTTGTAAGACACAATGATATACTTTTTTTTATTTTAGTAGGTATTTTACGACGCTTTATCAACAGCTTAGGTTACTTAGCGTCTCAATGAGATGAAGGTGACAATGTCGGTGAAATGAGTCCGGGGTCCAGCACCGAAAGTTACCCAGCATTTGCTCATATTGGGTTGAGGGAAAACCCCGGAAAAAACCTCAAACAGATAACTTGCCCCGACCGGGAATAGAACCCGGGCCACCTGGTTTCACGGCCAGACTCGCTAACCGTTACTCCACAGGTGTGGACCAATGATATACTGATATATGTGTTATTAAAATAGCATGCATAGAATTAAAATAATTTTAATGGAAATACTCTGCTACAACGAAAAGAATGTTACACAACTTTTACATTTAGTATGCTATAATAAATATAAAATTTTAAGAATTTAACTTGTTACAGTAACAAAATGTAAAGAATTTAGAAATTGAAATGGATTTATTGCATTTTATCTGAAGTTGCGCTAATAGAGCAATGAAAAAAGTGCAACAAAAAGCACGCAACTGATATTTTTAACTTTTGATGCATTCTATATTGGAAAATTGCAGGTCAGTTAAGACCGCACTAAAAGATAAGACATAAAAAGGAAACAATGAACCATAAAATTTCGAAGTGCGCGTGTTTATGCTGATACGGGTGTTACTTAAAAGCTAAACCGTCCACTGGGCATGACTCACTCCATAGTTAGTCTGACACTGTCGGTAAGTCAACAGTTCCTTCTAGTTGTTAGCGAGGAGTCTAAGTAATAAATTGTTTTATACACAATTCCAAATAAAATTCTATAATTCCGCATTGTACAATACCTAGAATATCGTGATTTAAATTATTGGAAGCAAATTGAATAACAACTTACTTATTTACAAATGGCTTAAGGAAGTTGGAGGTTAATCCAACCCTCACATAAGTCCGCCATCGGTCCCTATCCAAAGCAAGATTACTCCAGTCCCTACCATTATATCGCACATCCCTGAAATCCATTTTAATATTATTCTTCCATCTTCGTCTCGGCCTCCACAAAGGTCTTCCAACTAACACTCTATATAGAGTATAAAGGGTATAAGTGCAGTCCTTCTCACAGTCGTCGGGGAAGATTTACAGGATCAAAAAATGTCCACACATAGGGTCAAAACTTGATAATTTTCCCAGAAAAAAAAATTCTTTTCTTATTTTGTTTATGCTATATTGCTTATATCGTTAGTAAAATTACGAAAACAATTACATCAGTAGGTATATCTAGCAAAGAGTTATTATTAGTTTAAATAAATATTTGTGTTCTTTTACGTTTTCGTGAAATTAAATAAAAATGCAAGCTTAAATTTCTTAATATACTGGCGTGAGGGACGTGGCGACGTACTCTGCACAGATGTAAGTACGAGTCAGCTGAGTTCAAGCTCCCTGTCCATAGATATACTGCCGAGTGGATGGCAGTTCAGTACAGGGTATTCAATAAACAACTTACGTCATTCACAGTTTAGGAATATCTTATGTCGGGTACCAGATGGGCGATAAACAAGAATAGGGCTGTCATTAGCAGTGGAAAATCGAACCTTGTCTGAAAAGATAACTCTACTCCAGTTGCGGTCAATATTTTCCTCCGCAAATGCCAGTCGATCTATCTTATATCCATCTGTTAGGATATCTTTTCGAGCGGCTTTTCGCGATCTTATGGGGAAAGTCGTCGTAATTCAAGTGAGACAAGAAGGATGTACCGTCAACGTTGTCCTCAAAGAAGGTTACCTAATCAGCGAACTTTAGTAGCAGTTTCTCAACTATTTTTAGAAACTAGGAGTCTATTACCCCGTTTCGAAAACCACACAACCAGAAATTTGTTTAAAAATGATACTGCTTTACGGAAGCGGGAGAGATTAAAATTTTGCATTAGAAAAAAGTTGGTGTGATTTTGTGCAGAAAACCATTATTGTTTTTTTTTTTTTTAGATATACAAAAAAAAATGGAGCAATATTGTTACATAAAATGTAAATTTACCATAATATTTTATTAATGAGATTGAAAGTTTGTATTTTCTGCTCGTTTTATGTAATGAACTGTATTGTCATGGTCCGCTCCTGCATTAGAACAGAGCATCTGTACCGGTATGTCTATACCCGCTAGAGCTGTACTGTGTGTACTTATAAACCACTCCTCCCCATCCAGCAACGTTGCAAAACGTTTAATATTGTAAACTTTAATACTGCAATTAGAAAAAAATTGTAAGGACATTTTTTCTTCCTTATGACATTAGAGCATTCATTTTTAGCCCCTAACCTTTTAGTTGTCTGCACATGGAGTTCACGTCGTTGTTTGTTATCATCAGATCGAATGGGTGGAGTGCCCGCTGGGACACAATGGACACGTACACTCGCATTAATATAAAGATGAGTTACTTGTGTTAATCATTCTTGAGCGACACACATGAATTTCAACTGTCACAATTTATAACCAAGGGCATGCGTAAAGTATCGAAATTAAAGCTTCTCCTGCGATCACTCAACAAGAGTTTCTATTTAGAGAAACTTCTCTCACCATCACAAGACGTTACTGGAGCAAACAGGAAATAAGAAACGTTACTGTCTTTTACTCCACCTTGTCCAGTTTTTTGCCACAATGCCGAATAACCAGGAATCTTGTGTAGGACGCCTGTAAGTTTATTCTTAACTTTTTCGCCAACAGTATTACCTTGTACACCTAGAACATTCACGTTTCTTTCAAGTTTTTTCTATTAAATTAAGAGCGTCTGACATTTTCAGATCGCGAGCTTCTAAACGTGTAATTGTTTTCGAGAACCCTGAAACTACCAAGACCTGCAACACTTAGCGAACGATTCGTTGTGTATATTTTTCCAGAAAGTCCTTAAAAATAACTATTTCGAGATTTTGAAATGGTATGTTACATTTAACCATCATTTTACATAAATTTCTGTAAAATTCCGAGTCCTGAATCTGATTGTCAGTAGAGATGGATGATTGTTCATTGCCTACCTGGTGAACAAATTTACGCGGTAAATATGTTTCTTGGAATTACAATGTTGTTTCAAGTACTTACTTTTACTTCCCCTTATTTAAGTCTTACAAAGAACACATAATTATAGAGTCGGCATGTAACTTCAAATGTTCATTTCCAAAGTCCTCCACAATCTTATTCAAACGATCCTGTAAAGAACGTTTTGCTTTCGGCATTGTAAATGCACTGATCTTGTACAACTAAAGATAATTGACACGGTACGTTCGCTGTGTGCTCTACGTGGACGGTCTGTCTTACAACTCCGCAACTATTTTGTATGTGATCTGTACGTACGCAAGGTCAAGTGACGTCATCCATACTCCGTACAGCTAACTTAACATTCGCTGTCTGTCGTGTTACGGAGCTAAAAATGAACGCTCTAGACATGAATAATCATCAGTTAAAATAATGGTACTTATACCCCTTACACCCTGTATGCATTTCTGGATTCACCCATACGTGCTACATAGGTGTCTGGTATGTGACCAGTTTGAGTGTCATGACAAGGCCTGTATTTTATGAATGAATACTTTTAATCTTTAAAATTAACGGTTATTTCGAACTTTCCCTACACATAAAATGTAAACCACGCTAGCGTGTAAAATCGTTATTTGCCATTAACCTGTAGAATATAAACGCAAACCTATACCTAAACTAAAAAGCTTTCTGTTTATATTATAAAAATGTATATTTTACTGTAACATTAAATAAAATTCGAAACATGCCTATATAAATAGCGTTACTCAACAATTACCTTGGAAACCTGTTGACTCCGTTCTTGAGCGAATTGATCGTAAATTGAGATAACATTTGTTGGTATTTCATGGAGAACAATTCAACCGCGAACAATCAACTTGAAGTGTCTCAGTAGAAAATAATAGGTAGATATTCAACGACCACGTGTCTACGGTTGGGAAATGTGACTGCTTTGCACACAAATTTAATTTTTTGTGATTACTATTCACAATGGCAGTTAAGGGCATGAATGTATTAATAATTTCATATGCTGGACAATTTCTGTTATGCAAAGAACAGAATTTCTGGAACATTGTCATTTGTTCCGATGAAACCAAAATAAATAAATAAATATGGATCAGATGGAGTAACAGTCTTTGTGTAGGTGCTCTTTTTGCAAACCTCATATCTCTACGATTCTTTCTGCTTTTCCTCGTCATTCTTCTATAGAATCCATACTAGTCTAAGGTACACCGGATCGTCTCATTGCACATTCTTTTTGACGTCACGTCCTCAAATATTCGCCGTAGTTTAGGAACACTTAGTCTGGGGTTTATCATAATTTTATTTACAACAAACCTCTATTCCCTTGAATTTAGTTTTCTTTCTTTAGATTTTCTTTTCAGATTGTTAGTAGAACAGTTATATCTGAATTTGTTAATATATTGTAGAGTAGAATGTGATTTATTAACTAAGTGGCCTATTTTTTGTAAAGAATATGTTATCAATACCAAATTAACAATTATCTGTTTCAGATCTGATGAAAGTTCCTTTCCTTTCCTTTCCCCATTGTGGACAGATCTGACACACAGAATACACAAACGGACACTAATCGGCCCTGAGCACAGTTAACGTACCTGTGTACACTCTCCGCTTGCTTGTAACACAGAAAACAAACAACCGTCTGGACTCTGCACTGTACGAATAGAAAAGTGGCATCATTTAGGAATAGTTTTTGTCTTTAATTCTATATTTATTTTATACCTTAAGTGAGAGATAATATGAAGACCTTTATGAAATTCTTGTATGCTAATATATGGCTAATACTTAAAATCATACTGACATGAATGTCACTAGTTTAAAAAAAGTACTATATCAAATTTAAAGTACGATTTGTACGAATAACATTGTGACTAACTGCATAAGTGAGAAATACAAACCAAGACACGACATGTAATTACAGTAGAACTACATCAACACATCTGAGTTACATTCAAACATCGCAAATCACCTATCAAATCATTACGATTATCTGAAATAAAAAATAACGTGCTTATGTTACGCTATAAAAAACCTAATCTCGTATTTAGATACCATCGTGTAGTAGCCAAGGCACAAGAAAATCGTATTACTGAAGATATATGAGGTAATGTATCCATATCAGTTGGTATTGTTTTCAATATCAAAGCATTTCGGAAGAACAAAAACACTTGTTGAATTTGACTTAACAAAATATTACAAACAATAACGATGAAAAAACGTCCAGGATATAGTCAATAATTTAGTTACAATTTTAGTCTCCACGCAACATCAGAATTTCAATTTAACTCCTAGGTACAGAACGATAGATAATATTTATAAATAAATATAGTATACAATATACAATTTCACGATAATTATATTAATTTTTTAATATCAGAACTGAACCTCAACACACAGGGTAGACTAAATTATATTTATTTCAAATAAGACAGGAAGAAAAGGAGATGGAAAAGATGCGCAATTTTAAAGTAAGTTCACTGTGTAGTTACATTAAAAATTGCATTCGAATGTTTCCACACAACGCGACTAAAATAAACAAACACAGAAAGGTTAACGTATTTTAAGCTGAATCAATTGAAACTAGTCTTAGGGCCGTATTCATAGACATTCTTAGCGCGGGCTTGCGGTGGATGATCAGCGAACTAACGTTTTTCTTATTCATAAACCAATGTTAGCGATATGATATGATATGAATCCTGTACAAGTAATCAGTCGATAGCCGGGGCTAGTTTAGCACGCTCGTAGCGCGGGCTAGCGAAATGTCTATGCATAGCACCCTAAAAGTTCGCTAAATGTAAGACTCATTTTAAACCGAGTCAATTAAAGCAATCCTATAGGTTTTTAAATTTGTTCCTGATGACAATAAATAATCAAGTAAAGAATAAGACAGAGTGGTTTTAACCTTTATTGTACCAGATGAAATGGGACTTAAAATAAAATTGTATAAAACTGTTTTCTGCTAAGAATAACAATAAACAAGAAACAGAGAGTGATCAATTTCAAATTAAATCAATTAAGACAAACTGATAAATAAGTAAATATTACTCAATTTTAAACCAAATAATTGCAACGAAATTAATATTTTGCTGTTCTTGATGACATATTTGTACCGTGTATATTAGACCAGTTTTATTGTTTTAAAGTTTCTAAGCTAACATTTCATCATTGGTGGTAATGCATTTAAGCTTTGAAATTTGTTGCTGTTCATGATACTAAATAAATGTATAAATAAATATCTTCATATATGAATTTTGATCCGCTTCGAAACTTCGAGGTTTACATGTTAACTTTAATTACATTAAATAAATGTAACACATTCTAATTTCTAAATATACAGTTTTAAACTTTGTTGCGATAATGATAAAAAAACAAAGGATAATCCGTTTCAAAGCTTCTGTATTTGAATTTTAATTTCTATGAGTGATAATACACATACAAGATTTAATGCATTTTGCATTAAATTAGTTGAATTAAACCTTCACGTCAAAACAAATTTACTGTTGATGTTAATGAATACGCAAAAAAAAAAAAAAAAAAAAAAAAAAATCACTTGCACTAAATTTCAAATTCTAAAAGTTTCAGTATCTTTATAGTTTGTGAAAATGCAAGACAAGAAATTTAACTGCCAGTCCATTTAAAAAATAAACTTCGTAGATACGAATTTATTACCAGACAATCTATACTAATAATAAATCTGTAGCCAAAATTTTTCTGGTAATTTTCGAATTTCCAAAAATAATTGGTGCTAACATGTATAATTAACCATCCTGAAACCGCAAATAGCTTTTTTTATTTTTGTCTCTGTCTGTCTGGATGTCTGTCTGTCTGTCTGGATGTTTGTTACCTTTTCACGCGATAATGGCTGAACCGATTTATATGAAATTGGAATATAAATTAAGTTCGTTGTAACTTAGATTTTAGGCTATATGGCATTCAAAATATTTTATTTAAAAGAGGGGTTACAAGGGGGCTTGAATTAAGTAAATTTAAATAGTTCCCTTATTATTAATTTTCATGAAAAATGTTACATAACAAAAGTTTCTTTAAAAATGATTTCAGATAAGTTTTATTCTGTGCAAAATTTTAATAGGACTGATATTTAAGGATATACAAGACTTTTAAAATTACAGTACAATACATTTTCACCATCTCCTCACATTATAGCGTTATTGTTCCTGCAATAACTCCTATCTCGAAAATATAAAATTTTTGAGTACTTATTACTTACTGGCTTTTAAGGAACCCGGAGGTTCATTGCCGCCCTCACATAAGCCCGCCATCGGTCCCTATCCTGAGCAAGATTAATCCATTCTCTATCATCATATCCCACCTCCCTCAAATCCATTTTTATATTATCTTCCCATCTACGTCTCGGCCTCCCTAAAGGCCTTTTTCCCTCCGGCCTCCCAACTAACACTCTATATGCATTTCTGGATTCGCCCATACATGCTACATGCCCTGCCCATCTCAAACGTCATAAAATTATTGAATAGGAAGAAGAAACGCATTTATTCATTCCATGGCAATGGTACATTACAGATCGTGAATTCTTACATTTTCGAAAGAGAGAAATATAATTACATATCACTGTTTATGCTGTATCACTATTTAAGTTATTTGAAGGGTTTAGAACCATAGAGGGACAAGTGCCATTTACTGAAGACGTAGAAAACAAGGGTTAAAATTAAGTTATTACCATAATTCAATGCAAACATATAGCAAGTAATATAAAGTATAGGCTACACATTAAAACTAAATGATATAAATCTTCATTAAACTATGGTTGCATGTAATAAAAATTAAGAAACATGTTAAAGGAATTGCCATTACACCAAATGAGTGGTCTCTGGATCAAAATGATCGCATTTTAATTTTTTAAATACAATTTAAATTAAGTAACATATCAAACGATTTATCCTTCTATCAAACACGAATGTTCCCTGGATCAAACGTCCTATTTTAATAATGTAATTACTTTATATTTATTTCTAAGAGGTGCAGCGGAGCGCACGGGTGCGGCTAGTACTAAATAAATGTACAAATAAATATCTTCATATATAAATTTTGATCCGCTTCGAAACTTCGAGGTTTACATGTTGTTAACTTTAATTACATTAAGGGGAGAGGATAATATTATTTGGTGAAAAATGAGTAAATTTAAAAAAAAAATCTTTAAAATAATCTGTGATATGTTTGGAACGCATAGCATAACATTTTGTTCGTATTTGTGCCCTTATCGCATGTTTAGTCGCCATTTTTAAACTTCCTGCGTTATGGATTTTTAAATCACTCGCCCACTTTTATCGGTTTCCAGTAACTTCATTTTTTTTGCTACATTGCCAGACAAAAATGGATATAATTTCTGAACTATTAAAGATACATGCATTAAATTTAGAACACACATTCTTTAGACTATTAGGAAATTTTCTCTGTAACAGAATTTTGTTAATTGATTCATTTCAAAATTACGTCCGTTTGTTTGCAAGAAAGGAAATCAGAAAATTCTTATTAAATTTTAATTGCTTCTTTTACAACCGTAGGGACTAATAACAAAATTCTGTTAGACATTTTGTAGAACGTGCTTTTGAAAATACATTGCAAAAAACCGTTTGAATCTATCTTTAAAAACGGTTTAGATATATCGGTCTCAGTACAATTATGCATTGGGTATATTTTTTTTTCAAATCTGGGCACCCAAATAATTTTTTTTCACAATATTTTTATTTGTGTTGAGTTGCTACAGCTATGAGCTCTCTACATACAAAAAATTAATATTTTACACCAAAAAAAAAGTTAAAAAAAATACCATCCTCTCCCCTTAAATAAATGTAACACATTCTAATTTCTAAATATACAGTTTTAAACTTTGTTGTGATAATGATAAAAAAAACAAAGGATAATCCGTTTCAAAGCTTCTATATTTGAATTTAATTTCTATGAGTGATAACACACATACAAGATTTAATGCATTTTAAATTAAATTAGTTGAATTAAACCTTCACGTCAGAACAAATTTACTGTTCATGTTAATGAATACGCAATAAAGAAATTCACTTGCACTAAATTTCAAATTCTAAAAGTTTCAATATCTTTATAGTTTGTGAAAATAGAAGATAAATAAGAAATTTAACTGCTAGTCCATTTAAAAATAAACTCCGTGGTCTTGAATTTATTATCAGACAATAATTTAAATAAATAAAATATAATATATTTATATGATGCTAATTGAAACTACATTTTAGTCCTGAATTTTTTTGCTATTAATGGTAATAATTAGATAAGCAAGCTCTTATTAGGCCTAAATGCAAATGACTCTACAACATAATAATAATAATAATAATAATAATAATAATAATAATAATCTGTTCATATGCATTGTCACGACGTCACAGTTGAAATATCTACATAGTCGTGTCGAATTGACTCACCTCGGCCACCTTGAAGTGCAGGGAGTCGTAGGCCTCAGCTCTGGTGCAGAGATTCTTCAGCTTCATGGGCTTCCTGTGCGACGGCGACGCCTGGGCCGGGGGCGGCTGGATCCTGTCCTTGTCCTTCATTGTGCTGCAGCCTTCGCCACACTGAGCCATGTGCCGCGAGGACCGACGCTACATCCAGTCACGCGCGCTCACACACAGGTTTTAAGCGCCCTCAATTCGCATACGACACCCTTATTACAACATTGTCAAAATTTCAAATTTAGGCTTTATTAACTTTCGTCTTTACACTAAAATATAATGCAATACAATTTTCTGGATCTCTGGGATTAATTATTTTCAAGGTTTATTGTTAATAGCGTATATAATTGTCTACTTTTGTGGATTTAAGTTGTGGTTACCGCTTGGAAATCTCACTGAAAACAGAAAATTTATATTCCTCTTTATTGCAGTTCCTATACCTTAATTTCTATTTTTAAATGCATAACATTTAACGAACTGTTTAGTTAAATCTAGGTGCAACCATATTTTTCAATTTCAGATAATAATAATAATAATAATAATAATAATAATAATAATAATAATAATAATAATAATAATAAGAACTGTAGATACTGTCTAGGACTTAGGTAGTTACGGAATTACGTTTCCTTTTATAGGGACCAATATAGTATATAACATAACAAAAAGGAAACAATTTTACAGGAAATGATAAAAGGTATGTAATGTATTGTGTAGGCTATATACAATATCTTTCGATAATAAATTCAGTTATATATACGTACAGTTACTTTTTCCCTAAAAAAAATTATGAAAGAAACTTTCATTTTATACCTCCATATATCATGCATTACTTTATTACGATTTTATGATCAGTGAAAAAAAAAATCATATATATATATATATAAATATTTTAATGAAACCGGAAGTAAGTATAGTATAATATTTAAGTTCTTATCTTTAAAACGTTTTCAAGAATAAAATTTTCAGTAGTTTTCATTTGTGCACTAACAAAATTTATCTCCCTCGAATGAAGTTCATTGTTAAAATTTTAGACAGTCTTAGATCGATCACTTTACTGTTTCAATAACATATTTTATATAAATTTATGCTCGACCATGCCGAAATGTAGTAATTATACACCTGGTAGCAGCCCTTTAATGGACCTCATTAAAGTACACCTATTCATTAAAGTTCAGGTGTTTCACCTATCAGAAAATACCATAGTAGCAATATGAAAACGCAAGTATCGATTATTCTCGGATATGCAATCGAAAGAAAACCAGCGCGAGATTAGACAATATTGAACTCAGTCGAAAAAAAAACACACAAATTAACATCAATTCACCGTCATCTTCCAGCCTTTCACAAAGCACATTCCCGCAAATTCATTTCACCAATTGCCGGACAAAATCAATATGGTCAAGCATAAAAAGTCGTATGAAACTTGACTATAATGGTAATTAAGATGCTCGTATGAAAATTATGATACGAGCGCAAGCGAGTTTCATAAACATACTCGCGTCTTAATTACTATCATTATAGCCTCGTTGCATAATGTACTAATATAACACCGGTACAAAATTAGAGTTGTCACTGTTATATTTTACAAACGAATGAGAGAACATCTCAATTAAATTATAGCAATGAAATTTAGAAAAAATAATTGCATTTTGAGAAGCAACTATAAGAAATTAATTTTAAGTTTAAAAGTATTATGATAAAAATTATACCGTAAAAATGATATTTTTCATGCTTACACGTTGAAATATGTGCATACACTAGAAAGTAAGCTGTGATTGGTCTCATATATGTGAAAAATATTAACTTATATCTTCTGAAAATTTTGTGAAGAAAGTACGAAAAGTTATGAAGTTATACTAGGAAGCGTTTCGAGATGCGCGAGTCGCAACTTACAACAATGCAGCGTCCGCCACGTCACGACGGCATGGTTCCGCGAGGCCAACAGGCAGCAGGTGCTGCTGCTACACGCGTAGTCGTCGCGACGCCCCGCCCCCCAGCAGGTGAGTGCGCCGCCAGCGTCTGCGGCTGCCCGGCAAACTTTTCTTATAATCAGCCCTCTCACTTCGCTGATGTCGCGTCACTACAACACAGAATTACTTCAAACCATATACATATGCGTATAGCATTTCCGTTATGGAAGAGATCTCTTAGTATAAATACAGGGACATCATTTTATTTTTACTTCAATTTTTGTCATACCTGAGTTTTTGAATGTACTTCACTCCCACCCCTTCTACTAATGAAGTTCAACCGTACTCCACACAGAACCAAGACCGCATATAATAATAATAATAATAATAATAATAATAATAATAATAATAATAATAATAATAATAATAATTTATTTTAGCTGGCAGAGTTAAGGCCGTAAGACCTTCTCTTCCACTCAACCAGCAAAAAGTGTATTATATAGATATGCATAAACTTACAAAGAATTCAACAATTTTATTTAGATGAGAGTTACATGTATACAAGAGTTATTTACGAATTAAACAACAAAATGCTATGAACTATTAATTAAACACTGAAATAAACTGTGTAGTATAATTAAGCTAAAATACATAGAATGTTAATAAATTTCAAACAATATTAGATAATAAAAAGAGATTATTATGAGACAATTTTGAAAATATAGCACTATGAGGATGATGTCTAAAGAAAGAAGTAACAATGTAGTCAGTTATAGTTTAAATCAGTATGATTGGAGTGAAATGCTAAGAAGGTTATCTTTTAAGCTGTTTTTAAAGGTGTTTATTGTCTTGCAGCCCCTAATACTTTGTGACAAGGAATTCCATTAACGCGAGGTGGATACTGTAAAAGATGATGAATAACAAGATGTTCTATGAAGAGGTATACTGAGCGTGCCACAGATAAGTGATCTGGTATTTACGTCGTGGTTAGAGTATAGATAAGAGAAACGAGACGAAAGGTAATTTGGTGTTAAGGTGTGCAGAATTCGAAAGAGTAAAGACAAAGAGTGTAAGTTCTGCGTTCATATACAGACATAGTAGCCATATGGCCATAGTAAACAGTACGTTCCAGAAATATGTTCGCGTTTTCCAGTGACGAAAGAGCTTTCAATATTGCATCATTTTCCATTTGCCTACTTTGCATTCCGGTTTCCCCCACCCGCTTCTATTCGCCTGTCTGTAAATGCTAGTGGCTAGGCTGTCTTAGCTCTTTTCCGAGAACATTAATTTCTGTTAGAAATTGGACGTCTACGTTATATTATAGCCATACAACTGTTTAAAATAACTTAAATAAAAAGGCCTCGTTAAGTAATTAACTGTCACGTGATTTCGTCCCTTTCTAAGATGCTGCGACGTAACCACTTGGACGGACAGTAGATAGCATGTCTGAGTAATTTTATCTTTTCGGATCGGGCAGAAGTGAAGATTTAATTTACAATACGTAAAGTCTCTTTTATAGAGTAGGTACAGAATTATTTCAACATGAGTTACTGGTATGAAGTACGAACCTGCTAATTGGAATTAAGTACGATAATGCGATAATATGCACATTAGAACCGAAGCCTATATCGAAATGAACGGCCACCATTTTCAGAAATGTGTTTAAATATCGATATTACGATTATTTTTCAATTTAACGTCATTCTCTATAGTGTACGCTAATGTGCTGTAGACAATATAATATACACTGCATAATGAATACGTCCGCATGGACAGCTCAGTTCGTGAGTAAAAACACTTATTGTTAATACTATACTGTATTTGGATTAAACAAAAAACTAATGAAAATTATCAAACTCAAAATCGCGATATTTCCTAGTTTACGGAAATGAATGAACTACTTTTATTCCCTCCTATACCTAGTAAAGTGATTTGTTTGTATTTTACGCCAGTATCATCAAATTCCAGTCGTGGAAAGGGGTAGCAAACGGTGTTTCCGGTTCTTAATCGTTGATTCAAAGGTATAGCCAGGTTAATATTAGAAATGTTAGTAAAAATAAAATGATGTCCCAGTATATGGAAGACAACATAATATCGTTTCAAATCGTATTATATCCAAAATACATTTTTTCACAGAAGGACGAAAAACTGAATTAGGGGGAAGTCTTGCAATACCGGCCGCTTAAGGTTTTTGGGTTGTAAATAAGAAAACATTCAACTTTTTGACACACTTTTTTGATATAATGTAAGTACATATATTATTGAACTCAATGGTAATTACAAAAAAATTCAGAAATTAATATTATACAAAACACAAACAAATTAAATGTCCATAAAATCGATACAATCAGAAAATTGGCAGGCAGTACCGGTCACATATTACTTTTGACAAAAATTACATTCATATGTGTCAGATGTCTCAGGAATGCTGGCACAGGCTTCATGAGCCCACATTTGGCATGAAGAACATTGGATCCAATCTTCGTCATGGGATTCCCCGCAAAAAATGCATGTAGTTTCCTCCTTTTCGTCATTTTTCTTAGTTATCTTTCTTGAGCTTTTTGGGAAGAATTTTCCTGATAGGGGGCATTTCCCACGCACTAGGCTCTTGACTTCTCTCTTCAGCTTTTCATTATTTTTTTTCTTCTTGATATGTCTTGTAAGGACTGGATGTCAAAACCTCACTTATTTCTGATTTTCGGCATCGACTAACTTCTCGCTTCTTACTGGCATCCGGAATTGGGCTGAGCTGCTGAATTGTTTGCTTTAGAACAGTGGTATCATTAGGCCTATCAGTAGGAGTAGGCCTATTAGGACTAGTCTCATGATGTGAACTTGTCTTAGGTGCAGAAATCACGTCAGGGAATGGAAGCATAGGCCTTACTGTTGGACTCTCAGTTTGATCCACGTTCGAATCCATTGCTATGTCTGTCATCATTGATGGTAGGTAATCGAGCTCTGTGAATACATCAGGATTCAGGAGATGAATTCCTGTACACTTAAATCCTTTTATTGCAATTTCAGCCCGTGAAACTCTTGCAAAAGCATCACCTACAACACTTGCTATTGCATACGCATCCTTGCACCGAGATTCTTTTTCATCCAGAGCCCACAAGCTTCATAATATGCATCTTCAAATGGTTTCATGAAAACACGATCAAGAGGCTGAAGCTTGTAGATCGTATGTGGTGGAGTGCTTAACATATGAATATTCTGGTTTCGAGCATAGGTGATCACCTCCGAGTCTTTATGGCTAATATGACTATATAAAATTAACAAAACGTGGTTCTGAACAGAAGGATTGGCATAGTGAGCAAAATGCTGCATCTATTTCAAGAATAACTGGGATGTCATCCATCCGTTTGATTGAGCTTCACCTATGGTCTCTTTGGGAGCACCAATGAGGAGTCTTTCATTCATGCGATGTCGAAGAAAATGTGGAATGTACTGACCCCCAGCATTCATACAGAATAGCACAGTAACACTTCTACCCCCTTCAGCTGAAGTCAGTTTACCCACTTGACGATTCTGTTTCAGCGAAATAACTTTGGAATGTTTTTGTACAGTAGTGACACTAGTTTCGCCACAGTTACAAATTTTATAGGGGTGAATACATGTTTCTCCATTAGATTTGTAAGACTCTCAAAGAATCGATTGACTTGTGGCTTGTTAAACCCAATTGATCTATTAAGGCCTGTCGATTCAGGAGTACGGAGAGACAAATTCGGGTGCAGTTTCATGAAATCATAATAAAATTGCTTACCAGCAGTCTTTTTTGTCACGGTTGAATTTATGAGGAATTTTAAGGCCTCAGCAAGTTGAAAAGTTAGATTCAAAAATTCTTTCCTTGTGAATGGTAATAATCTATCAGATAGATCTTTCACATGATCCAATAGAACACCTTCGAATTCGGCATTGAACGTGGGTTTAAAACGGCCAAGTGCAGGAGTGAATGCAATTTCCTTACCTCTTTTTACGGCAGAAATATGAATAATCAACGTACTTTGGGGGATATGTATATTTCAGCAGCTTTGCGGATAGAAAGTTGGCCTGTTAACACTTTCTCTACAGCCTGTTTCATAGAATCTGGATGCCATTTTCCTTTGGAAGGTCTACTTATCACTGGAGGAATCATAAATGTCCTATAAAAATATTAAACGAACGTAACTAACATGAAAGAATATGACCGGTACTGCAAGCTCAAGAGGTGACCGGTACTGGCTGACACGCAGCGAAACAAATAATATATTTTTTTTCTATAGCATCATTATGTTATGTAACATGTATCATACACAAAAGTAATTCATAAATCATGACTGAATCGAATGAAACAAGATTTATAACGTTACTTACCGAATTGCCTTGGTGTCAGTCAATTTAGATTTAGTCGATTCGCGCCACAGCAAACAGAAAAGTCTTTCAACGGACTTTGTTAACGAATGAATGCAGATTTAAGTTTGAATTATTTACCAGTCATTACTGACTGTTAGAAGAAACGTACACTACATTTCGCGTCCTGCTAATTGTTGTAGGTATTTAAAAACACACACTGACCGGTACTGTATGCTGACCGGACTGGAAGACTTCCCCCTACTCGTAAACCAGACACGTTTTTAGAAAAAGAAAAATTTGATATTACAATGTTTCAGGTGTAGGCCTATCTATAGGAACTTACAAAAAATGAAATCTTTCCTTATTTATGATTCACGAAATTAAAGGGAATGTTTTGGACATAATACGTTTTGATTCATATACAGGGTGATTCACGAGGTTTTACCGTCACTTACGGAGCTTATCTCCTAAGACATTCTCAATGTCAACCAGTCGCAAAAATTACAGCGTGTTCATAATTCTTGTGTTCGCTTCGTCTGCGATGTCCGTCGTGCTGACCACATTACCCCATCCTTCCAAACTCTAAACTGGCTACGGCTTAACGAACGTAGAAATTTTCATTCCCTTGTTCTCCTTTTCCAAGTCCTTAACACCTCTACACCTACCTACCTTGCCTCCCGTTTCAGTTACCTGTCATTATATCATAATCTCTTCACACGCACGCAAAACAGCCGCATACTAGCCATACGAACACATAAGATATCATCGTATTCATCATCATACACAATCTCGCTTTCGCGCTTGTGGAATACCCTACCCAGTGACATCAGAGACTGTTGGAATTTAGTAGCGTTCAAAAGCAAGCTTAGTAAGCATTTTCTTACTGCGTAGAGTAGGTTTAATTTTTACTTGATTAATAAAAAAAAATGTTTCTCTCTTCTTAACTTTTACAATAAACTGTCTAGCTTTTATTAATCAGTTAATCTTTTAGTACTTTGATTTTTATTGTATTTGAAAATTTAATATTAATTGTAATTATATTTGTAATTGTATTCTTAATATTGTAGTTGTAATACCCTGGGAAGAGAAGGCCTGATGGCCTTATTTCTACCAGGTTAAATAAATAAATAAATAAATTAATTAATAATAATAATAATAATAATAAATAATAAACATGTGTCCTAATCTCAATATTTTCGGAGTTACACTCATTTGAAAATGTTTATAAAATACCATTATTCTTGAATTTTAAGGCTAAAGATATCACAGATAAAGATTGAATTATTCAGGAATATCATTTCTTTAATTAGCTAATATTCTGAAGTTAAAGATGTGTTATGAATTCCATAGTTCCTTCGTACGGATTTTTTTTTTCCGATTTTTAACTACAAGATTACAATACTTCTTACGTATTTATCACAACAATTGTTACAAGTCACGCCACTTTTGCAAACTCTTCAAGACTGTACATTAGGATGCGTAAATAAAATGTAAAGAATCAAGTTCCTAAAGTCGTATGATTTGTGACAATTTTTATAAGTGCGTAAGAATAATGTAATTTTTAGTTAAAAATTGAAAAACAAAATCTGTACAAAGGAATTAACAATATATTTTTTGCTTCAGAGTACTAGCCAATTAAAGAAATGACACTTCTGAATAGTTCATTCTCTATTTGTAATATTCTTTTATCCTTAAAACTAAAGTAAACAGGTATTTTTACCAACAACTTTAAATTAATGTAACTCTAAAAATATTGAGATTAGGACACATGTTTATATGACATCTTTTGCTCAGAATGTCTTCGGAAATAAGCTCCATAAGTGACGGTAAATCCTCTTGAATCACCCTGTATGATAGATAATTGTGTTATCAGAAACCTATAATAAGACAATACATAATATAACTCATCATTATTCTCAGCAAAAATAGTAATATTACCCATTAATACCAAATTACAAATTTAAAATTTTAAAATGTTGTTATACAGGGTGTTCAGACAATATTTTCTTCAGTAAAAAGCCTACGTTCATGGATATCTCAACGTTCTTCAAATTGTACTCAACCTTCCCTCTTCCTCTTGCCAGTCACAAGCTACCATACCACCATCATCCTTACAACCTGTAACCACAGTTTTTGAATTGATGATATTGGCATAGAAATCTAAGTCTCATATGCTACACCAATCATTCACAAACCTTTTGCTTAATAGATTATTCACATCAGTCTTCTTTGCTTCACTCTGCTGTCTGATGCAATTAGTGATGGTTCAGGAAAAAGGCGCATTGTTATCCCTTTTTAAGAATGGTTTCGAATTTCTTTCATGGGTCATCACATCACAGCGATAGGTGAGTTCTGCTTTATCCTGTTACAGTTTCATCTTTGATCGACTTTTGTATATTATTCGTTTTATTTCACTGATGCCATCAGTCTTCTTAGAACATTAACACAGTACAGCCAACTCTGGATATAGTGAACTCGGTTATAGTGAACATTCGGCTATAGCAATGGTGGGCATTCTTGCGGCATTGCCGCAGTGATGTCAGACCTGAGCGAAGCATCAAACTTATCCCCTACCTTCCCCTTCCCCCACTCCATGAAAATACTGCGCGTGTACGTGCCGGATTATACTGGACTGCTGTACTTCGGAGCTTCATTAGTGACAGTTCGTAGAATCATATGAATCGAGAGGAGATCACACTTACAAGAAAGGCGGTTCTTTCATTTCTCATGTTTGGGATAAGTAACAAATATTCAGGATGCGAACTTAAATATGTACATTCTTAAAATAGATCACCTGTTATACGAGTTCAAAGAACACAGATTCAGTGATTTTGAAAGGATGGAGAAAGATTTCAATATTTTTGTCACTCCTTTTCATGTTTAAATTGAAAATATTATCCCAGAATTGGAGTTAGAGGTACTGGATTTGCAGAATGATGACTTCTTGAAAGCAGAATGTGAAGGTCTACTGGGGGCTAAAATTTTTTAAAAGATGTCCAGTATTACATATCCACTACTTAGACAGTTTGCTTCAAAAATAATGAGTACCGTCATTTTCCATAACTATGGTCCTGGAACATAACTATTGTCCACGATACAACTATTCAAATTTTGTACTCCATAACGTAGTACCTCGTTTATCTATATTTTTTCTGTACTGTAGTTCGAATTCAAGTCACTGCAGCTATCAACGAACGGTCTATGTTACTTCTACAATGATATTTGAATGGTTGTATCGTGGACCACAGTTGTGTTCCAGGACCATAGTTATGGGAAATGACGGTATGTATTCATCAACCTACCAGTGCGAACAGATGTTTTCTAAAATGAAATTTATAAAGTCTAGCCACAGTTCCCACTTAAGCGATGCTCATCTCCTTGCGCAACTGAAAATAGCATGCACAGATATAAATCCCAATTTCGATTAAATTGCTTTGAAAAATGATTAATTAAATATCACGTGAATGGACTATTCTAATTACATATGGTAGGTAGGAGTGTAGTGGCGCAACTGTCTGTAAATCCGTCACTGCACTGTAGAGTGCAACTCCTCCCACAGTATGTAGTTGCCATTTAAATCCTGTCTTGTGGGTTGCGTTCATTTTGCCCACCACTGGGCTACAGTGAACCTAAATCGTTGGTCCCGGCCCTCATACATTAAAAAGTAAGTTAATATTTCCGTTTATAGTGAACCCTCACTTCGGTTATAGTGAATCTTAAAAATTGAAGTTACAAGAGTTGTATCCTGACAAATTCTTGTTTGAAGTCAGACTTTCTTGTATAAAATTGAAAGAATGTGTTGAGAACAACATTATAAGTTTCTTATCCATTTAATCAAACGACAAAGATAGGATTAGTGATTCCTAGACAATGAGCTGTACTGTAAATCCAGGCAACGTGTGACGACTTTGCCTCAAACCACCGTCGAAGGGTTGCCATTCTGTTCTCAGGCACACTACTCTAGTGTTATTTCTAATCCTCCAGCGTCAAAGGATTTTTTTCTCTGAAACAATTCTCTTATGGCGGAAAATGAAATTGTATTCTTTTAAAAAAAGGGGACGGACATTATGTCCAGAACATAAATAAAGGTAAGATTCCGAAGGTCAAACTCCAAACTTTTTCCAGTTTTCATTAAGTGACCCGGGAAATTCCAAGGCTGAGTATGCAGTCATACCATAACAGCGTTTGTTATTTCTACCTGATCAGTCTGTTTCTAGTGTTCGAACAGTGAATGTACTGTATAAAAATGTCGAAGCGTAAAGTATTTTCTTTGGAAGATAAGGCGAACATTATGAGTGAAAATGAACGTGGTTTTTCGCAAGCGGACGTGGATCGATAGCATAGTTTAAGTAAATCAACTGTGAGTAACAGTCTACAGTGTAATCCATTCCACAAAAATGAAATATTTTAATTACTGTATAGTATTTAATTTTCTTGTTCACAATTTCATGCATCCTGTCATTTACATTTAGGGGAAAGATACTTCGGATTTAGTGAACTTAGGATACAGTGAACGAAATATGCAAGTTCGCAGAGGTTCACTAAAACCGCAGTTGACTGTATTTTATAGTTCCTTACATTCCATTTTTCACTGAAAATGTGAACACAACCCACAGATTTATAAATATTATGGTAGTCTTTAGATATCAGCATTTGAGTTTTGTTCGAAGGTGTTTTTTCAAACTCAATAAAATGAATCTATGTCTTAATACGATTTGATCCAGAGACTTTATAGGCTCGAATATGATTTGAAACAACAGACACTTTTAAACACCCGTTTTCACAATTTACAAATACGATTTGAAACGATTAGACTTAACAGCATGAAAGTTGGAATAAGAAATAGGAAATGTTTATGAAACTCAATTTTGTTCACTGGTGGACTTAAATAGAAAGCTGGTTTGCAGTACAAGACCTGCCCTTGGGCAGAACACTATGAATGACATGAATAAGGACTCATTAAATTCATAGCAAAGATTACTGTACAGTATGCCATGTGCATCACTCTCGGATTATTGAATCTTAGATAATGAATATAATCACTAGTTTAGGACATGACTAAAACCATTTTTTCGGTGTCCGGAATGCTGAAAACGTGCACTTCCGTGAAAATCTGGAAATCGACTATTTTACAGCACCGCAGTATTTTTTTCCGTATTCTTTGTACAATGAAAACTTCGTGGTCTTGGTTTGACAAGGTTCTAACTAATAAAATTGACAAAAACATGTTTTTGATTTGTAATCGCTCTTCATAATACTGTCTAGCTTCGAAATAGATTTCAGCGTCATTTGTTGAAAAATGAACGAACTAGCAATGTGACAGAGTTCTATCTGATGACAAGTTTTGAAAATATTTATTTTGACAAAGTTCTGACTGCAAGCTGCTACAATTCTCTCGCAGAAATTAAGGAATTTAATTTGTGTTATGCACAGCTAAGCATGATATCATATTTTATTAGTAATTTTCATGGCGTATTGATAAATATATGAGTAATGTGTTCAGATTATTGATAATAGAAAACAAATATCAGTATACCGGTACTTTTTTTCTATAAGAAACAGCTATCAGCAAAATGAAAGTGCGATATCAAATTTTCGACGATATGTTCCGTGACGACTACCCTGATGATTACACTCCTCCTACTTCATCTGATAATGAGGATTATGAAGAAACAACCCCACGAACGTAATTATTATATTTGTAATGAACCTACCTCTATCGTAACATGTGGTCTACAATGTAATTTGTGAGATTTGATAAGCTATTACAAATTAAGACTCTGCATTAAAAAAATTATAATTTTACAGTGAATTTCCTTTCAAAGAATATGGTTTCTTTACCATTAAAGTCTGCTTACCATGATATGCCTGAAATGAGACAAAATAAAGGTCTAAATGAGAAGAAAACAGAGTGTAGTTGACCCAAAGTTAATTAAACTTGAAATTTTTTTTTTTTTAATGAAGAGGAAGGAAAGGGCAAACAGGCAGCGTTTGAAAAGAAGACTTAACTTCAGTAATAAATGTTCAACATCTCAGCAAATTTCTTCAGTTAGGTGACGTACTGTTTCACAGAGTTATAATGCATTTCGATGGATAAAGATTTACACAAAGAAGAAAGTTTTGCGTATATAGGACAGCCAAACAATACGTAAGATGATTTTATATTCAACCCTTTCGTTTTCCACTTAGCCATTTTTTATATAGCTATCACTCACTTATCAACGTACAATTTATTTATCGTCCTATTACTAGTAAAACCAGTTAAGACCAGTAATACAAGTTTTGTAAAGACAGGAATTAAGACTTCATTAATGCACGAAAAATTATAATAAATTTTTCAAATAAAGTAATTGATTTGTTGTCTGCATGCAACATTTCGGACTTATTTATTTTAGTAGAATACAGAGCACGGAAAGACAAGTCGGGGACTGTACTTATCTTATTTTACACAAAAAGTGAATTTAATCGGCTTTACCAGTAATAGGACGATATATACATAGGTAGACCTTCTTACATTATATGCACACATACTTACTTGCTGGCTTTTAAGGAACCCGGAGGTTCATTGCCGCCCTCACATAAGCCCGCTATTGATCCCTATCCTGAGCAAGATTAATCCAGTCTCTATCATCATATCCCACCTCCCTCAAATCCATTTTAATATTATCTTCCCATCTACGTCTCGGCCTCTCCAAAGGTCTTTTTCCCTCCGGCCTCCCAACTAACACTCTATATGCAATTATATGCACACATACATTTTAAAATTTATTTTACATGCCTTTTAATTTATTTATTTCGCTCATTAATTTTTCTCTCACTTTCTAAAGGTATGTTCCTAAGGATTTTATCTGTTCATTTGTAATTATTAATAGCGTATTGTATACCTGCCGCCGCGAGAATTAATGTTGATGTAGCCGAGCGTAACTAAAACGTCATGACCGCACTGGTAGAAAGGTGGGTGGGGTATGAAAGGGGAGTAAAAAGTAGCTCTGAGGAGCCTCAGTTCTCAGGTCTGGCGTAGACTGAAGAATACAGGAATTATCCTTGTCTTTGGCGAGCCTCAGATCCGAATTATAAGGACCGTCAGAAAAAGTGGAATGCCCATCAATTTTTAGCAGAAATGTATGAGCTGGTATTTAGAAAAGCAGTCAACAACAAAATTAAAAGTTTCACATGCTATTTTCACAGGCTTCACGCAGGAGCTAAGAAAACCGAATTAATTAATTTATACATCTTGATTACACAACTTTTAACATTATATCACTTCGGAATATAAAGTATATATATGCTTTTCACGTGTTAATTGAAGATCTCAGCACAATAGGTGGGTTATGGACCAAAAAGCAACTTTTCAGGACAGCAAAAACAAAGTTTCTATTCACTTTATTTCTTGGAACAGCATTAGATTAGATTAGATTTATTTATTTAACCTGGTAGAGATAAGGCCGTGAGGCCTTCTCTGCCCCTCTACCAGGGGATTACAACTATAACATGAACAATAAGATTACAATTAATATTAAATTTACAATTACAATTACAATAAAAATTAAAGTACGACAAGAATACTTGATTAATGAAAGCTAGACATTTTATCATAGAAGTTAAGAACAAAGAATATTTTTGTATTTACTAAATTACAAATTAAACCTACAATAATAAAATTCTATAGTGGTGAAATTACCGGATATTGAGATATTTTGTGGTAGATTAAAAGAACTATTTACAAGAAACCATGTCTGAACGAGTCTCAATTACTGACCAAGTGCCTAGTAAGTTTGCGTTTGAATTTTATTTCGACAGTCCCTGATGCTAGCAGGTAGCGAGTTCCAGAGTCTTGGCAGGGCTATTGTGAAAGAGGATGAGTATGAAGAGGTGCGATGGGATGGTATTGTTAGTATTGTTTCATGGCGAGAGCGTGTGTTCAGATTGTGGTGGGAAGAAAGGTAAGTGAAGCGAGACGACAGGTACGAAGGAATAGAAGAGTTCAAGATTTCGAAGAGAAAGAGAAGTGAATGTAAATTTCTTTTCTTATCTAGTTTAAGCCAACCTATTGCTTCCAGGGATGGGGTAATATGATCATATTTACGAACTTTGCTTACAAAACGTACACACAAATTATGAGCACGTTGAAGTTTCGTTTTGTTGTCGCTGGAAAGGTCAGTCAGTAAAATGTCAGCATAGTCAAAATAGGGAAATACAAGGGTCTGCACAAGGGACTTTTTTAAGCAAGAGGGAAGATGAACATTTATCCTTTTTAGCACATGAATAATAGAATATACTTTTCTGCAGGTTTCTGTGATTTGCATGTCCCAGTTGAGATTATTATCCATGTGAATGCCAAGATTTTTTACCGAAGAACTGAAAGGGATATGCACTGTACTTACTTTAACGGGGGAAGCATATTACATGAACTTCAGTTTCTAGTACTACAAATAGATTTATGAGAGAACCAATGATAGATTCTGATTCTATGAGGCGAGAATAGTATGAAAGTTTGAAAATCCGAAAATGCCAGAATTGGTCGATAACCCACTTATTGTTCTGAGGTCTTCAATTAACTAGGTTACCTTTTTGACTAGTTTCAGCCTGTTGTAGGCTATTCTCAGAACTGGAAGGTCTTTGCGTTTTCTGTGGGGGTATGTTTGTGTAGTGTAATGTGGAGTCAAAAAGTGTCTGTGTTCTGAAATTGAGTTGTGTGTTGAGGATTTGATGCGGGTGTGTTTTTGTGTGGCTGTTTATTTCCTATTGTTCTAGTGTGTTTAGTTTCTGGTTTTTCGGTTGGAAATGTAGAATTTCCATGTCTGTGTTTATGTTGCTACAGGTATGGTAGGCGTTTGTGATGTATTCTGCGTATGTGGAGGTGTTTTGTAATTTGGTTATGGTTGTGATGCCTTCTTTGTAACGTGTTTGAAATGATATGCCTGTCTGTCCTATGTAGAAGTTGTTGCAGGTATTGCATTTGAGTTTGTATACACCTGCCTGGTTGTTATTTTATTTACTTATTTACGTATTTATTTATGAACGTATTTATTTATTTAGTTATTCATTTAGTCAATTATTTATTTATTTATTTATTCACTTTCTATTTATTTATTTATTTGTTTATTTATTTATATATTATATATTCCCTTATGTAGTTATTTGATCACTTATTTATTTGTTTATTTATTCAATTATTTATTTATTTATTTATTTATTTATTTATTTACGTATGTATTTATTTATTCACATTTTTATTCTCTTATTTATTGATTTGTTTACTTATTTATTTAATCATTTAATTATTCACTTATTTATTTGCTCATTTAATCATTTATTTATTTATTTATCCACTTACTTATTCACTCACTTATTTACTCAATTACTTATTCACTCATTTATTTTTAATTTTACTTGAAGTACAGAGACAGGTTTGGAAGTAAATCCCGAAAAAAACAATGTATATGATCATGTCTCGTGACCAGAAGATTCTACGAAATAGAAATATAAAAATTAAAAATGTATCCTTCGAAAAGGTTGAAAAATTCAATATATTGGAGCAAGAGTAACAAATATAAATGACACTAATGAGGAAATTAAATGCAGAATAAATATGGGAAATGTCTGTATCGGTTGAGAAGCTTTTGTCATCCAGTCTGCTTTCAAAATAGCTGAAAGTTAGAATTTAAAAAAATATCTATATTAGGCCTCCCGGTTGTTCTGTATGGTTGTGAAACTTGGTCTCTCACTTTGAGAGAGGGACAGAGGTTAAGAGTGTATGAGAATAAGGTGCTTACGAAAATATTTGGGACTAAGAGGGATGAAGTTACAGGAAAATGGAGAAAGTTATACGACGCAGAATTGCACGCATTGTATTCTTCACCTGACATAATTAGGAACATTAAATCCAGACGTTTGAGATGGGCAGGGCATGTAGTACGTGTAGACTAATTCAGAAATGCATATAAAGCGTTAATTGGGAGGCCGGAAGGAAAAATACCTTTGGGGCGACCGAGACGTAGATGGGAGGATAATATTAAAATGGATTTGAGGGAGATGGGATATGATGGTAGAGACTGGATTAAATCTTGCTCAGGATAGGGACCAATGCCGGGCTTATATGTGAGCAACAATGAACCTCCTGGTTCCTTAAAAGCCAAAAGCAAATAATTAATGGTTTATTTGCCCTCCTGTCCCTACCGTTATGTATTATACTCTATCCCGATAATTCAATTAACCAAAAATAATTTTTACCAGGTAATTATTGTTATAATCATCATCATCACCATCATCAGAAGTATCACAGCTATTATATTATTCTACTGTTTGATCTGAATTTCTAATTCCACTTCAAACGCCTCTGTTACGAGCTCCCATATTAGCATCTCCGAGTAAAGGCTGGTTCGCAATAAACCGGAAACGGAAACGACAGCAAAAACGAGAACGGAAATAATGTTAAAATGAATGTATTTATATGTGAGCATTCACAATAGTTAATTGTGAATACATTTAAATGCATTTATTTTAATAATATTTCCGTTCTCGTTCTCGTTGTCGGTTTTGTTCCAGGTTTATTGTGAACCAGCCTTAACAGTTGGGCAAGACTGCAGAAATGTCCAAACAAACCATGACTGCATAATAATTGCGGATGGATTGACTGTATGCGATGCAATAAACATCCGAGCTGTGGAAACAAGGCAAAACGTAAACATACTACGATGAAAGAGTATTGGAACGGAGAAAAATTCTCTCCGGCACCGGGACTTAAACCCGGGTTTTCAGCTCTACGTGCTGATGCTTTACCCACTAAGCCACACTGTTCCATTACTCTTTCATCGTATGATGACGCAGAATATCTGCATGGAAATATCATATGTACTTCGGCACATTAAAATAATATATATTATTATATGCGTAAATCACTTCGTGATTTAAGACGGCGCTTATTCCGTCGGATCCCGGCCAACTAGTCACTCACAACGAGTGCACCTCAGCACATGTGTGGACTTCAGTCCTACGTTCATAGACATCTATGACGTAGTGCAGAGGGCGGCCACTAGAGGGAACCCAAGAGTTGGAACTTAAAACTGAGACGATTCTGTCCGACACCGAGATGGGTATCCGGTGTGGCTTAGTGGATAAAGCATCAGCACGTAGAGCTGAAAACCCGGGTTCAAGTCCCGGTGCCGGAGAGAATTTTTCTCCGTTTCATTACTCTTTCATCGTATGATGACGCAGAATATCTGCATAGAAATATCATATGTACTTCGGTAAATTAAAATAATATATGTAAACATAGTAGTTGCGTACACGACCGAAATGTGAGGACGTTAGAGACCTTGGTTGGCTAGCTCTAATGTTATTCCATCCTACAGTCACAGTGGAGCGTGGAGTGGAAGTGGGCCTTCAACGATGTTCAGTGAGAAAAGGAAACAACTACGTGTGATAGCGGAGTAAAAGTTTCGTTTCTATCGAGCTTTAAGTGGTGAAATTCAACTGTGGTCATGCTGTGAAAAGACTGCAAAACATATCTGAAGTTTGATGTAACAGGTATGACTCGTGGACAGAACACTTCTCACAACCATGAGCCCGACGAACACATTTTTAACGACACCTACGACACTCGGATGTCCAACAAGTAGTACGGGTACGCAATAAGGATATATTTCCGTGTTTGGTCCGCAACTAGTATAGACGGAAATCATCAGCCCAAACGGGTATCGAAGTTGCGCCCGAAAGCAGCTCTGAATAAGCAGGCAACCGCGCCTACTTTTTGATCTACGCCGGTCGTCTCCTTAGAGCGTATTCCGAATCTCAGCGTTGAGCAATCTGATACCATCATGGTTTTCCGAATTTCAACGATGACGTCACCGATGCTCCACCGGTTTCATCAGCTTGCATACAGCTTATTCCGAATCTCACCGGGCCGGTGAACAACAATGACGTCACGCTGCAGAGGAATGGGAACAAAACTGCTGGAAGGATCGATGGCTGTCATGGCGACTGTGTAAGTGGTTATCTGTGCTAGGCTAGCAAAATTTTGCGAAATTTCCGTACTGCCATTTCGTTCAAAGAAAAGAGATCATAAACAACTTATTGAACCGGTAGTAATAACTGGTCCGTTGACATGTTCGCTCATAAGCCATATTGTTTTTACGTAGTGCTCATTACAAACAATACAGCATAACTAAAGCAGAGCACACCGCCATGACACAACAGTGCACGATGTCATTCGTCTGCTAATTCCTGCCCTATATAAGAACCAATCAGATTCACTGATGGCGGCTGATGGAGACTGCCACCACCTCTGCAAGCTGATGGCACCGGTGCCACACCGGTGGAGCATCAATGACGTCATCGGTGGAATTCGGAACACCGTGATGCCATCGGATTGCTCACCGGTGAGATTCGGAATACGCTCAGAGATAGTGGCAGTCTCCATCAGCCGCCATCAGTGAATCTGATTGGCTCTTGTATAGGGCAGGAATTAGCAGACGAATGACATCGTGCACTGTTGTGTCATGGCGGTGTATTCTGTGTCATGGTGGTATTTTCTGCTTTGGTTCTGCTGTATTGTTTGTAATGAGCATAATGTAAAAAAAATATGTTAAGGGCTTATGAGCGAACATGTTAACGGACCAGTCATTACTTGTCATTATTGGGTGCAATTAGTTACCACTGCCACCGGGTATATACCCATTTGCAGTGTGAATAAATACATACATACATACATATACATACACACATACATACTACTGGTACAAGAAATAAATTGTTTATGCTCTTTTCTTTGAACGAAATGACAGTATGGAAATATCGAAAAATCTTGCTAGCTTAGCACAGACAACAATTGTACAGCCGCCATGTTAGCCATTGAACCTTTCAGCAGTTTTGTTCCTATTTCGCTGCAGCGTGACGTCATTGTTGTCCACCGGTCCGGTGAGATTTGGAATACGCTGTTACTGAAGCGACTAATCGTGTCCGATGAGTGACTCGGGCGTTGGCAGACTCTTTAAGGAAGTCTACGAATACTTTCTCTCCCGTATGAATTCATGTAGGTATTCTCGTAGAAATGTGATATCGAGCAGTGATCTTGCGTATAAACCTCAAAATCTTGGAAATGATTCTATAAAGATATATTAAATTTATATTTTATGTGTTTCGAGATTAAAGACATCTGCATTCTCATTGGATTTGCAAAGAATCGTCCAGTAAGCAAAAAGCTTGGAGAAGGGGAAGGAAACAGCCAATATTTTTGCTTGGAGCCCTCTTATCGAGAAATAAATTCCTTTACGTGCGATAAATCTACGATGCCAGTCTTCTGGCTTTGTCCTCCAAAAGAAGATATTATCGCCTCAGAAATTCCAATATTTTTAGCTAGACTTGAAGCCCAGAAGGTGAGTTTCAATTGTAAGCACGTTTTATCGAGAACAACTTTTAGATTAGATTAGATTAGATTAGATTAGATTAGATTAGATTAGATTAGATTAGATTAAAGTCATGAGCAGGCTTCGGTCCTGGGCACAGAAACGCATGAAGTTCAGAACGCACTGACTATAGTGTTGTGTTGGTCGAGTGGAGTGGGAAATGGAGCGCGCCGTTACTCCGTGTCTCAACATGTAAACAGTCCGTCACAGTATGGCACAAAATATATTTCACCCTGTACAGATGCAGCATATACAGTACATTTCTAGTGTAGACAATAAATGTCTACCATTAATATATTAACATGAGTTGCAACCTTGAATCAGATGTCCCTACGCCGAAGCCTGTTACACGTACCGCAGCCAAGCAGCAATAGGCCTACACACAACGGTAATGCACATTACGGACCCATCTGTGCTGTTGCAGTCGAGTGACTGCAAACGTGTCATGACGTCATTTAGACTCCGTGCACTGGTTACTCTGTCTTCCTAGGCCGAAGCCTGGTCATGAGTATTATACAAAGACTATGGACATAGTCATAATAAAAACAAAACAGAGTGAATAAAATCTACATATATATATATATATATATATATATATATATATATATATATATATAATCTGAACTAGTAATGGAAATTACGGGAAAACGGCTGAACGGATTTTAATAAATGACCCCTCATTTTGAAGCTTGGAACCCAAAGTTTTTCGGAAAAATAGTAGTTTTCAGAGAAATGTCAATTTTCCTACATCATTTTCCTTTTTTCCAAAATCCATCTTTCGTCAGTTTTGAGAACTAATTAATTGCATTCACGGCCGACTTGATGTCCGCTTCCTTAAGCGAAGCGAACATCAAGTCTGCTGTGTTGCATTTCAGAATAAAACAAAACACACACTACAATAAACAATAGACTATTACACGAATGCCATGACCTACAGGATTGCTGACATAGAGTTCAGACGGCTCAGATTCTTTCCCATCATAATGCCAATATGTCGATCTTCATTTGTGCAATTTTTTGATAACGTATAAAAAATAATTTACAAGTCTCATTCTCTGGTCTGTAGTTTTCTGAGTACAGCTGTGTATTGGATATTAAGAACTACAAAACTTAAGAATGGTTGATGACATTATTACCATTAAAAATGAAATATTATTATAGTTAATGCAACACATAATTCTGTATTGATATATGAAAGTGAAACCTTTTGGGGCTTTATGTAAGTAGATGCAGAGAAACAATATTTTATATTAGATTTTCATTTCTATAATTTACTGAGTAACGGCTATAGGCCTATATAAACTTATGCTACTGAAAACTATAAAACTTACATAAGGTAACAATATTGTTATTAAAAATAAAATATTTTTACAATTATTAATCAAGTGGTGTGGGTCCTTTTCATATATGTAATGGCAGTGTCATATAGATATTTATATGTCTGATTCTCTAACTTTCCTTGGTAGTAATTGAGTCATGCTTCCTATTTTAGCTGCGTCTTTAAACTACATCAAAATTAATTTCATATTAATTGGGTTTAATTGATTAGATTTGTGATCACTGCCAAGCATATTTTGTTGTAGGGAAAATAGCATGCCATTTCACTTCTTGCTACCGTGATGAGTAAGTTTATTTCCCGCAACCAGCAACGAATGAAACAGTGAAGCTGCTAATGATTTACGATGGACAATTTTATTTAGGGCACATATAAGATTCTACAACTCTGACATATCATTCGCCTCATTTCCCACATCTCAGCAATAAATTCCTCACAACAGCCTATATTACAGAAAATATACGAAATAACATTCATTGTTACACAAATTAATCCAGCAGCAGTGGCGGTGCGTCAATAAGAGCACAAGAGCACGTGAACACCTTGTTTCCATTAATGCACGACTAGTTTTATTCTTTGATACCGTATTGACGTAGTGGGGATGTATAATATCATAATCGAGTATTTTAAACTTCCCGCATCTTGCATAAACTTCTTATGTAAATTTGGCAACATCCGTTCACGTACAAGCCTTGCTCTTTTCGAATTTCACGCATGCGCGGGAGAAAATTGTCTTTAGCTGGCCGCTTATGATTCGTAAAGAGCACAAAGCGTTAGGTGAACATGATGAGTATCTATCCTACAGATGTCAGGTGCATCGGTGCCTATCGTTCACGTGCAATATCTCGAGGAGGAAATTTAAAAGCCTGTAGAAGTCAGCATCTGACTATAGGAACGTTTACTTTACGTAGATGTGTATGTACAGTGCTGCTACGAGAGTGTAGTTTGTGAATTACTATACTTCAGTGTCGGCATAATAGCATAGTTTGACTTTCAAACACGTGCTGGCTGACTGTGGTGGTGGTATGAATTTATGTATCTGTATGGTAGTGTATAATATTTAAGAATAATATTTACTGGCACGTATTTATAGCAATCAATCTATGCGAATGGGATTACAGTACTGGTATAGGCTATAGTGTATCAGTGTGTTGTGAATCAAAATATATTACTGAACACACGCGTTTGTAAATAACGGGACTGTGGTATGTATTCATTATTAACAAACGTAAACAATGAACTCTGTTCAATGAAATATGGAACAGTAAAGAACTGGGTAAACTGGCTTACCAGGAAAAATTGGAAATAGAAGACTGAGTTTCATTATTATTACTATTATTATTACTCTTATTATCATTATTATTATTATTATTATTATTATTATTATTATTATTATTATTATTATTATTATTATATGTCGTTTTGAATTTATATACGGTTTTTTTTCGATAGTGAAACATTGGAATCATGACATTTCATATTAGACTAAACGTACAATTTCAAATTCTCTTCGATTTTGGAACCATAAAATTGTGAACACACATAATATTTTATCACGAGCCGGCACTGTCCAGCAGTATTTGATAGATCAGTATTGCCTGGAAGAAGCGCAAAAAATTACAATTCATAAGAAAAGACCAAAAGGTATTACTTATTGATAAAATAAGAGGCCTACAAGATTTTGTAGTCTCTTGATCACCTCAGCAAGATCTCTTAGTGGGAAAAAGTGATTCTGCCCTCTACATTTCAGGGTAGTTCACGAAACATGTAGAAGCTATACCAAGATGCTAAGTCTTTTGTTCAAAGCATGGCAGACCTTACATTTTCTTAACTTTCACATACAATCCGCAATGACCCGAAATAGCTACTACATTACTCCCACATGAAAAACCCACTGATCATCCTGACATTGTTACTAGCGATTTTGCATTGAAACTCAAGAACTGAAGACGGAAAGGTTCAAGGAAAAGTATTCGGCAAAAAAAAAAAAAACAAAAAAAAAAAAAAAATTCAGAGGGAGTATGTTTCACTATTAGGGAAGCAAATAACTATCAAAATGTCTGATATTCTTCATTGAAAATAAATCTGAACAATTTTTATTTGAACTTTTTATGGACTTAGTTTGCAGCAATTGCTGCACAACCCACTAGTTATATTAGAAACATAAGTTATTAACACAGGATTCAAAGTATTCATTAATACTATAAAAGGAATGATTAATCATCCAGCGTTTTGAAACGTTCTTAAACGTATTATAGTTAACAGTGTGTGCAGACTTATGTAATCTATTAAACATAGATATTGCCAAGGACATAAATTGTTTTTTAGTTGTTTCCAGCCTAACATTAAATTCAGTCAAGTGAAAATTGTATCTTGCATTATAATAATTATGATGATCAGGTCTGTGATAATAATTTGCTAAATTTTTCTTTATCTTCAGCAAAGAAGTGAAGATGTAAAGATTAACAACAGTCAGAATAGCCTCATTTATGAATAGTGGCTTACAGTGCGCACCATAAGCTGAACCCGTTAAAATACGTAAGGCTTTTTTTTTTTTGTAGAAGGAGAACATTAGATACAGTAGAACTATTTCCCCATACGGAAATACCATAGATTATTATACTATTGAAGAAGATTTCTTACATATGTTTTAGGCACCAGAGATTTCAATTTGCTTAATAAATAAATAACCCTCGAGAGTTTAGTACAAAGATAATCAATATGTGGGGCCCAAGATAATTTGGGATCCAGTACAATTCCAAAAAGTTTAGCAGATGGCTGAAAGTTGTAAATTCTAGACTTTAAATACATCAACTTTATTTCTTTGCAACTACCTACTGTTTATTATTATGCCTGAATACTTATCAGGCTTTAAGACTGAACCATTCATTGCCGCGTTATTATATTTAGCTGGCCATTCAGCACGTTACTCTATTCAGCGCGTTAATTAGAGATAACGTGGGCGTGACAGCCACGTATAAACCGTCAAGTTCATTCATTATCTTATTCACACAACTAATGTGTCCACAAAGCAAGACAAAAAGTATTCTACTTCTAAAAGATACAAAACCAACACATATTCCAGTTACTACATCCTCGGGTCATTTATATAACTGTCAACTGTTTCAAAAGTTTCCTTTCATTACAATAACCAGAAAGGGAAGAGAGGGACTTCCTGGGTAAACCGTTAATATTTGCTATTCCCACGTGAAGGTAACGTAGGATATATATGTTAGTGTTTGTAACTAGGTTATGTTAATATATGTTTACGAAGAATCTTAAAAATTAGATGGCAGATATAATTACAAACTCAGAACTATGGAAGATAACAAATCAGAAAGAAATCACAATAGAAATCAAAAGACGAAAGTGGAATTGGATAGGGCACACAATCAGGAAAGAAGATGGAGCAGTAGAAAGAATGGCTTTGGATTGGAACCCCCAGGGTAGTAGAACAAGAGGAAGGCCAAAAAATACATGGAAGAGAACAGTTTTGGAGGAAATTGCTAGGGAGGGGAAAACATGGAGCGAAGTGAAGAAGTTGGCTACAAATAGGGTCCGATGGAGGCATTTTGTGAATGCCCTATGCTCCTCATGAGGAGACAAAGGAGTTTGATTGATTGATTGATTGATTGATTGTAACTAGGTACATAAATAGAAGAACCGCGTTCAATTCTCTACACTAAAAAATATTTATTTATTTTTTCCATAAGAATTGTGTGTAGGCTCACCAGACGGCCCAGATTTCCAGGGACAGTCCCCGGTTTTGAGTTTCTGTCCTCGTTTTTGTCCCAGGAAATTAATTTCGTGTCCAGAAATTTTGATTTTGTTTCAATAACATTTTACACGTAAATATTTAAGCATCGTGATAAAACTGCTGCGATTCATGCACATTTCTGAACGGTTCTCAGTATGAGACACAAAAACCAGAGAGCACAGTATGAGATATTCGGCATACTTTGACAAGAACATAGCATATATATTATTTAATGTACCGAAGTACATATGATATTTCCATGCAGATATTCTGCGTCATCATACGATGAAAGAGTAATGGAACGGAGAAAAATTCTCTCCGGCACCGAGATTTGAACCCGGGTTTTCAGCTCTACGTGCTGATGTTTTATCCACTAAGCCACACCGGATACCCATCTCGCTGTCGGACAGAATCGTCTCAGTTTAAGTTCCAACTCTTCGGTTCCCTCTAGTGGCCGCCCTCTGCACTACGTCATAGATGTCTGAAGTCCACACATGTGCTGAGGTGTACTCGTTATGAGTGACTAGTTGGCCGGGATCCGACAGAATAAACCCCGTCTTAAATCTTTCATCGTATGATGACGCAGAATATCTGCATGGAAATATCATATGTACTTCGGTACATTAAATAATATATATGATATGCGTAAATCACTTCGTGATTTAAGACGACGCTTATTCCGTCGGATCCCGGCCAACTAGTCATTCATAACGAGTGCACCTCAGCACATGTGTGGACTTCAGTCCTACGTTCATAGACATCTATGACGTAGTGCAGAGGGCGGCCACTAGAGGGAACCCAAGAATTGGAACTTAAACCGAGACGATTCTGTCCGATACCGAGATGGGTGTCCGGTGTGGCTTAGTGGATAAAGCATCAGCACGTAGAGCTGAAAACCCGGGTTCAAATCCCGGTACCGGAGAGTATTTTTCTCCGTTCCATTACTCTTCCATCGTAAGAACATAGCAGCTTTGTCTTCATTTGCGTTGCGCGGAAGTGTTGGAACTGCCGCAGTGTCCATTTTTAAGTACCGGTAGTTAAAAAATTAGAAGTTTTGTGACAGACCAACAGGTGAAAAGTGGTATGATGTTTTTCAACATTAAAAAAAATCCATTCCATTTGAAAATCTTCTTAAAATGGTGTCATTAATCACGTGTCTTTCAGTCAGTAATTCATCAGTTGAAAGACTTTTCTACACAAAAAAAACTCAATCTGAACTGATGGAAAGTCAAGAATAAAAATTGAAACAGTTAAAGCTTTGTTACAAGTGAAAATAAACTTTCATTTCTCATGTGAAGAACTTAGTGTGAAGCTGTGTGGGAATGAACAGATCCTTAAAAAAATATACTCTTCAGACAAGTACTTCACCCTCTTTGGTCTGATTACCTGGTTGGGTTTTTCCGAGATTTTCCCAACCATAAGACAAATGCCAGGTAATCTTTTGGCGAATCCTCGGGCCTCACCTCATCTCAATACATTTTGCCAAAATATTGTAAAAAAATTATAGAAAATTATAAAAAAAAAGCGTAGAAAATTACAAAATTGTAAAACTGTAAAAACTGTAAAATATTGTAAAAATTGTAAAAATGTGTAAAAATTGTAATTGTAATATTATAAAATTTTGACTTGTTCCACATCATAAAGCTTCATTGCTAATGTAAGATCTATGTAATATAATAAATGATACGAAAAAAAAAAAAAATGAAAACTTGTAAAATGTGTGTTAGAGTTCAGTGTGTATAATATTATATGAAAGACTTCCATGCATGCGTCAATACTCAAACTGAATTCTTATGGCTATAATTAGATATAGAAGTTACGTGCGTTTATGCATTTAATTGAAAAAGTTAATAATATTAATAATGATAATAATAATAATAATAATAATAATAATAATAATAATAATAATAATAATCCGTGGCGCTACAGCCCGTGAAGGGCCTAGACCGACCAGCCGGCTGCTGGCCTCACGCCCACATACTGAAGCAGAGGTGGACGATCATCCAACCAGAATGGAGGTATCGTGTGGTTAGCACGATGATCCCCCTAGGATTGAAAAAGTTAAGATATTCTACAAATTTAGTGCGTGAAGTTCTTTATTGTATCTACTGTTACAAGTATTTTGTGCAACATTTCAACAGAGAGTGACTAGATAAGCGTTTGTGGTCTTTCGTGAAATTGCCGATGTCCCCTGTTGGAACAGAAAAAAATCTGGTCAGTCTAATTGTGTGTGTCTTTACGTTCTTCAAGTCTTGTCTTAAACAGTAAATTTGCGTCATGTTGGCAAAGTTATGAAACATTTCAGCAATAAGTGTACAGTAGTGGCAAAAAAACCGGACCGACCCTTGTAGCTGATTTCATAGCCTTGTTCACTCCAGAGCACGATAGACTAGTCTTTCGTGGTTCGTATCCTGTTCCTTATTCAAATTTATTCCCAATACTTACTCACTTTTTGATTGCAGCGATATTTTACTGCTTAACTTATTATTCCCAGAACATGAATTTTACCAGCAATCAAAAAGTATTGGGAATAAATTTGAATAAGGAACAAAAAAAAGTTTCCTTCCCAGGCAGGATTCGAACCATGAAAGTCTTAGTTACCAGTCTATCGTGCTCTGGAGTGAACAAGGCTCTGAAATCAGCTACAGGATCGGTCCGCTTTTTTTTTTTTTGCCACTACTGTACAAATAACGTCCCCCCATCACGTATGATAGAAATGAGAATGCAAAGAACGGTAAGATACAAGGTTTAAAAGAAACAGATCAAGACGAAAAGGCAATGGAAAGTAAAACAGAAGAATAAGGCAAAAGGGAAGAAAAAGAATGAAAAGAAGAAGAAAATTATGAAAAATAATAGTAAGGAACGAAAGTAAGAGAAAAGGGACAAGAAAGTAAACAATGAAGAACAAGATACCGATAACAGAAAGACTACCAGAAAAATAAGTAATGGGGAAGGAAGAAACAGAGATATAAAGAGAAAATATAAATAATAAAATAATAGAGAAAAGAGGAGAGGACAAAATGAAATAACAAGAATATCATTAGAAGGAGAAGGCGAATAGAAGAAGTAGGAATAAGTGAAAGAGGATTGCAAGGAGATGCAAACGAAGAAAATCCAAAGAGAAAAAACATGAAGGTAAAAAGTAAAGTAGCAGTTGGAGGAAAATGAATGAAAAGAAAGCATAGAAATGTAAATGAGTACAAAAGAGAAGTAAGCAAATAAAATAAAAATTCCAAAAATAAAACAATAAGAAAAAGAAAACAGAATGGACAACAAAATCAACAGAAAACAAAGATAAAAAAGGAGAGAACACAACAAAACAAAAGAATGGGAGAATGTAAAAGAGAGGAAGAAAGAAAGGGTGAGGGAAAAACAGTATAGAAGTTGAAAATTAAACAATGTAAAAAAACAGTAAATAATACACTTCAGGACATTCTACATTATGCGTCATGAAAATAATGAGTTATTAAAACAATGAACATATCGTATCTCAGATTTGTAAAGTAAAATGTTAAAATGATTAATAAATGAAAACAATGAAAGAAAATATTTGAGAGTGTCAACATTCATTCATAGTTACCTGCCCAAGTACAGGTCCTTCACTACAAACCCAGCATTCTCCATTCTTCCATCTTTTCTGTCTTCCTCTTCATTTCCGTATACGGCCAATTTATCTTCATGTTGTTACAATGCTGGCAACAAAACAAAATAAATAAAATATTATGTTATTATGTTTTAAAGACGCTCACAACTGACTACGGTATACCATCGTTGCCATTGTCCCGGAATTTTGTCCCGCATGAGTTCTTTTACATACCAATAAATCGACTGACATTCGCCTGTCGATTTAATCACACTTAAATGCCATCGATCTGGGCCAGAGAAGACCAGTACTCTACCGACTGCTCCACCCAGACCGATGCAAGAAAATGTTAAATAACAGTAAAGAGATAATATTATAATTTACTTTGGAAAGACCAGGTGAAAAGTATTTCAAAACTAAAGATTTTAGTATACAACATACATTAGAATATCCAGATTAAAACATTGCTCATTTAATACACTTTAGGGCGTAAAATGTAAATGTTTTGATAGATATAGCTCGCGCAAGGAACGATTACCGAAAAGCAATGGTGGCGTTGCTGTCTGTTTCGACGTGTGTATGTAGGCACGTCGAGGGGGCGAGAGGTACGGGTCGATGGAAGTACTGTCTCTTCCAAGAAGATGAACAGATGACATCGCTGTGGAAATGAAGAACGTAGCAAGAGAAAAATTCGAAGCTAATTAAACGCGCAACATATGTATACAAATGAAATAATAATACCGTGCCATACAAGACACATATTCACATGCAATGGAACAAACTAAAGTCGTAATGTAACTATCACAACGCAAGACTGATTCTATCGATGTCATTTCTCTTTCGACTGTACTCTTGAATATCATTCAAGCTATCTCGTGACCTTTCAGTCACCCGCTCTTCCTTATCGAAATGTTTCATTCGCATTCCTTTTGTCGGTATTCTCTGCTTGCGAGACCTATAACATGCATTAGAATGTCCAGGTTTAAACTTTAGATATTAAAACACACTTCAGAGTATCAAATGTAAACCTATTAGGCTAATAGATACATACATTAGAATATTCAAATTGAAACTTTGCTTATGTAAAGTATTGCATTTTGTAAATGTATTTTAGGTTCTTCAGTATAAAACGTTTAATAGATAACATACTTGAGGATGGATCTTAATGGAAAGTTGAATGCTTTACTATGTCCAGCGTAACAGACTACAGGATATCAAAAATGAGACAGTGATTTAAGTAATACGAACTTCAGAAGAAAATTTCCAATATGTGACATGTTATGACGTCCATCATAATCCTTTCTCCAAGATAAAACTTGCTTTGGGGTAATAAGGGTAAACTTTTCAATAATTATCAAACATTGTAGAATGGCTTACATATTTCAAATTTTAAATAATGTAGGTACCTTAGGATAAGTAGGATAAATCTTTAAGTTATTAATATACTTTAAATTTAGAATGTCTATATACATTTTGAATATATAACATGCTTTAAGATGTTCCTGATATTCTATTGACTTAGTAACATAATTTAGGATATCCTAGATGAACCTCTTAACTATATTATATAGCCTAATTCAATTTAAGATTGCTCACGTTACAATTTTGAATAACTACTATCCCTTAGGATGTCCAGAACAAAGTTCCGAATAAATAACAACTTTACAATGTACAAGATAAAGTTTCGAATACATAGCATACTTTAGGATAGCCCACGAAATAATCCCTTCTCAACTTATTTCTCCTGTTCTTCGTCCTCCATTCATTGGGTCTAATATTCTTCCAGGCGAGGTTAACAATAAGATAGAAAACCGTGGAAACAAAGATCATATTGACCTAGCCAGCATATACACTTCCACAGCTTGGCTTCTACTGCTGCCAACTGACAAGAAGGTCCCTGAGCGCTATGGAGAGCTTTGTATTGAATAAAATTGGAATTCGATATATACCGGATGAAACCAGCTGTTCATTCCAGAGGACTCCCTCTTCACCTCCTGAAGCATACACATTTTATCAGATTCTACGATCGGATATTAACATCACACCACAACTCACATCTTCAGGCTACAGCATAGGTTTCCAAATATTACGTCTTGGGTTCAATTTGCAATTTCTCCATTTTTATTCCCTTTACTGTCTCCTTTAAGCACCTTTCTCCCTTGTTTTGCTCTTTTCTTCTTGTTCTTTTTTCTCTTCTCCTTTCATTTCCCTTCATCAATTCTTGTTTCTTTCTCACTTTTTTCTATCCATTAACAATTCTCCACCTTCTTTTCCTTCTCCACTACTCTTTCACCTCTTCGCTTTCCCTCTTCTTCGTTTTCTTAACTTCCGTCTTTCTTCCCATTTTTTCTTCTCCAACATTTTGATTTTCCTCTTCTCCTCATTTTCTTTGATTCTTTCTTCATCTAATCCACCTTTTCCACTTCCTCTTATTTTTCTCTCCGTGTTTAATTATTTCTACTTTTCTATCACATCCTTCTTGTCTCTTCGTCATTCTTCTCTTTTCCTTTTCCTATTTTCTGTTAAGGTACAGGTACCAAATAACGCCACCTTAACACTTCAGTCACTTTTGCTCTGAAAATAAGTTATGTACAAACACGAAAATTATGAAATAGAAACTGTAATCTTATCTTTACAAAATAGCACAATGAAAATGGATATATTATATACCGAACAAGAATTAGAACTCAAATAGGAAAACTTTGTAAACTGGCGTTATTAGGAACAGGTTATCCAATTAACGCCACCTATTTTCTAGTAACATATACACTTATAACTGTTAATGAATAATTTTTCCTAATCAATACAAATTGAACTAGGCGACTAAATTTGAGTTTCTGTTAATAAAAGATACAAAATCACTCAATACTAATGAAAGATTCTTGATCTGAAACTGAAACACCAGATGAATTAGGAAAATATGTTTTCCAGTGACTCCTTACTTAAAAAAGAGACAATGTGACACAGTAGAAAGTTATTAAACACAAAAGCATTTGCCTTAGTTTAATATGAATGTTTTCCAATAAGTAAAACAAAATATTAAGTTATGTAAAATAAAAAAAAATTAAGAGTTCGATAAGCAATTGAACCAATATCATCACTGCACATTCTGAACATTTGTAAGTTGAAAGCTTAGCGATTTTCCTGATGTTTTCACACTGATGCTGTATTGTCAGCCTTAGTACTAACATAACCTAAAATTTTGTCTTTAGACCTGTAACGCCACATGGCGTTAAAACGCTACTGAGTGCTTGATAACATGAAATGCCTGTTTCTCTAACATTTTTAAATTTTATAGATAGCAAATACTTTCTATAGGCCTACATAGAAGAATGTTTAAGGATCACGAAAATATATAGTTTAATAAAGTTATTATTTGCTCAACACACAAAATAAAATAATGCCTCTTACCTTGATATAAGAACAGCCATTCACTATCAACACACAACAGGAAAATTATGGAATATAATGTCACTCGTAAATGTCAGCGGACAGCTAGTAACTCATTTCATCAGTAGATTGCAAGTGAATGCAGGCTACAGTAGTGCACTACCGAAAACTTGTGTCGTTAACAAATTTTAATAGGGTGGCGTTAAAGGTATACATGGTGTTATTTGGCTCAGGGACCTTAATTGTTTTCTTATTTATACACTTTTTTATTTTTTTTTATTTAACAGGCTAGCTAGCTGGTGAGTACACATTAAATTTATAAAACAAAAATGATTCTATCCACTACCGTAAGAGCCAGGCTCGTGTACGGTGTAGTCTTAGCCCATATGTAACATAAAATTTACAAGGACAGTTTACTAAATACAGTAAGTAACTTAATTCAGACCAATAAATAACACACAAGAGCAAAAAAAAGGGGGGGGGAAGAAAAAGAAAGAAAAAAGCACATTAAATATAAATTGACAATCAAAGGCCTAGAGATATTCAATAAAAACATGAATATAGTCGACAGAAATAAAAGGTAAAAAAATACATTTGTTAATATTATATATCATGAATAATTTTATAAATTCCTTTTTTAAAAGTTTCAATTTTAAAATATTTAAAATTTGGAAAATGGTTTGTAATTTTATTACAAAGTCTTGGGCCGAAACTAGCACCATGTTCAAGAGCTGCACTTGTATGACATTTAGGTTCAATTAATGGGAAAGTAGACTTTTGTCTTCGAGTACGATATTCATGTCGATTAGATTTATCCGAACTTAATTCTTTACTTATTTATTTATTTATTTATTTATTTATTTATTTATTTATTTATTTATTTATTTATTTATTTATTTATTTATTTATTTATTTATTTATTTATTTATTTATTTATTTATTTATTTATTTATTTATTCTTCACAATATTTTCCTTATTAACCACTTTTTTTTGCCACACTGTTTCATTTACTTTTGTGCGAGATCGTGCGTATTTCCTTGGTTTCCGCACAAAACCAATCCGCGGAAAATGTAAAATTCCACATTCAGTATTCCCAACCTAACACACATAACAATTTCCCTCTTCTTACCGCTTAAGTGACATATTGATTTTACTGCTTTAGGCTTTTAACATATTATTTTTAGAGATGTTCAATATAGTAGTAATTATAAATTGGAAACTTACTACTGCAATTTCACCTAAATTGCACTGTTAATTATTGTTTTTAAATATTTGCAAAGATTAAGTATACTCTCCAACTCCACTAAAGTTACTGCATTCTTGGTGCAAGTAACATTAAGGAAGCCGTGAAAAAATCAACAAGATTCCAGATGCCAATGTTATTACTGCAATATGTTATACAGGGACATCATTTTATTTTTACTTCAATTTTTATTTTACCTCAGTTTTTGGATGTACTTCACTCCCACCCCTTCTACTAATGAAGATCAACGTCCTCCGCACAGATCCAAGACCGCATATACAGTCATAGTAAACAGTACGTTCCAAAAATATGTTCGCGTTTTCCAGTGACGAAAGAGCTTTCGATATTGCATCATTTTCCATTTGCCTACGTCGCATCCCGGTTTCCTCCACCTGCTTCTATTCGCCTTTCTGTAAATGCTAGTGACTGGGCTGTCTTAGCTCTTTTCTGAGAACATTAATTTCTGTTAAGAATTGGAGTCTACGTAATATTATACCCGTACAATTGTTTAAAAAAACTTAAATAAAAGGGCCTCGTTAAGTAATTAACTGTCACGTGATTTCCTCCCTTTCTAAGATCCTGCGACATAATCATTTGGACGGACAGTAGATAGCATGTCTGAGTAATTTTATCTTTTCGGATCGGGCAGAAGTGAAGATTGAATTTACAATACGCAAGGTACTCTTTTATAGAGTAGGTATAGAATTATTTCAACATGAGTTACTGATACGAAGTACGAACCTGGTAATTGGAATTACGTACGATAGTGCGATAATATGCACATTAGAACTGAAGCCTGTATCGAAATCAATGGCCACCATTTTCAAAAATGTGTTTAAATATCCATATTATGATTATTTTTCAATTTAACTTCATTGTCTATATTGTACGCTAATGTGCTGTAGACAGTATTATACACTGCATAATGACTACGTTCGCATGGAAAGCTCAGTTCGTGAGTAAAAACACTCATCTTTAATACTGTACTGTATTTTGATTAAACAAAATCCCAATGAAAATTATCAAACTCAAAATCGCAATATTTCCTAATTTACGTAAATGGATGAACTACTTTTCTTGCCTCCTATACCTTGTAAAGTGATTTGTTTGTGTTTTACTCCAGTATCATCGAACTACAGTCGTGGAAGGGGACAGCAAACGGTGTTTCCGGTTCTCTAAAGGTATAGCCAGGTTAATATTAAAAATGTTAATAAAAATAAAATGATGTCCCTGTATAAATAATATTGTTAAAATATTAAAATGAAAAATAAATCATTACATAACCTTACCGTTTGTTTTAAGTTCGCATTTATAGACTGGGGAAAAAGAGACAGACGTATATCACGGCCTGCAGGAGCATAGTAAACACAGAAAACATTTTAACATATGTTGAAGATAGATATTTTAGTTTTGCAAATTTGCCGTCATTGAACAGAAACCAAGATGGAGATTTCATTGCAACTAATTAGAAATTCCTCTTTCAGGTATGTAATAAACGATCTTCGCACAAAATAATGTACGATACACGAGCGGTATGTTTTCTTTCAGTTCTCAGAAATTAAAAAAGCTCAACTACGTTTCGCTTTTTCAAACTTTTCCTCGAACATGAAAACTTCAACATACCGCTCTTGTAACGCATATTACTATTACCTTCTCTTTGGTCCATGAGTATATTTTCTTGCCAATTTCTTCTTCCATTTCATTCTTCAACTCCCTGTCTCTCTTCTTCCACATCTTCCTATTCTTCCTCTTAGTCTTTAACTGTATATTCTTTATCACTGTTATTCTGCTTCTCCTCCGATTTTTCTTTCCTATTTCCCCGATTATCCTACGTCGTGAGATGAATGAGAATTTGATCAATATTGCGCAATAGAAATGAAAAGACTAATCAAAACTGGGTATAACTTACCAAATAATTAAATAATAAATACAAATGAATATATATATAATTTGAACTGGTAATGGAAATTACGAGAAAACGGCTGAACGGATTTTAATAAATGACCCCTCATTTTGAAGCTTGGAATTCAAAGTTTTTCGGAAAAATAGTAGTTTTCAGTGAAATGTCAATTTTTCAACATAATTTTCCTATTTTCCAAAATCCATCTGTCGTCAGTTTTGAGAACTAGCTAATTGTATTCACAGCCGACTTGATAACTTCGCAAGCATCAAGTCGGCCGTGTTGCATTTCAGAATAAAACAAAACACACAAGTTCTTTGAAAGCTTCAGGAAGACTTTTGAACTACCACAGACACTTACTGCTGACATCATAACTTCAGTTTTGAAACGCTCTTGCCAAATTCTGAGTCGTCATATTCACTCTGTTTAATTTTTTTTCTTCACTTTATAATTCATATATGTTTACTTTAATTTTCTTCTACAAAATTTATGTAAACATTTAATATTGTAAAATTCATGTAGGAGAGTATACTGAGTCCTTCTGGGCTACCTCCAATGGGAGGCAGTTATTATCTTATCTCTAAACAATATTACACGAAGGCCATGATCTGCAAGAATGCTGACATATTTAGAGCTCAAATTAAATTGGTTATTAAAAACTTAACTTATTAAAATAATTTACAGGTTCGATTCTGTGGAATGTAATTTTCTGGATATAGCTGTGTATTGGATATTAAAAATTACAAAACTTGAGTGGTTTGATGACATTATTATCATTAGAAATGAAATATTATTTGTAGTTAATGCCATGATGTGACTATTTTTCATTGATTACACTAGGGAACAAATGAGAACTTTTTTTCTGTGGTATAAATATAAATATGGAACTTTTACTAATTTCGTTGCGCTGAATTCAAAAATGCATTTTGTTTTGTCGTACCACGTCAGGTTTTTTTTGGCAATGTAGCAAAACGTTATTTTGCCACAAAATAAAATTATAAGTTACAGCGTGTTCGTAGAAATCATATAATTATTTTGTGTATCTGATTCGTTAACACGTTCATCTATTTTTTCTACGATGTATAACAATAAAATAAACAGTTAAGAATTCACAGAAACATTAAGCCTATATACTGTACAAGCAAAACATTTGTCACCAACTTTTACTTTGAAGTAAGCAAAATATAGCTTCTTTACAAACGAATCTATTTTACGGACTTTTCCATCGAACATATAACACCCACAAATATAGAAAACCTTCTAAGAACTTTTTATACACTGTTTTCTATGCAATCCTGATGTACTCGCCGTATTCAGTTTTTAAAATAACGCTTTTGCACTACGATTATAGGGACTCCACTGTAACTGTAACAAAATTCACACGTGTTCACAGAAGTAAGGCAGCTGCTCAACTGACAAGATTTAAGAACTGTATATTAGGGTTTTCTGTAAAGAACAACTTCCCGGCAAAGTGAGAAGGGTATGGGGTGATAGGGCATGGGGTGATAAGGCATGGGATGATGAAACATCATTCTGAAATAAATATTAGAACAAAAATATTTAGTTGTGGAAATTTAGTGCCATCAGCTAGGGGGCACCTCGGCTTAACGTATAGTGAATACTGCGCGGCAATAAATATCGAAAAATTGAAATTGCGACAAAACTAGACGTCATACATAAAAAATGAAATCATTTTCGGACTCAGGGCATCGGTTCCATAAGAATTACCAACTTTATTTTTTACCGCAGAACAGTTGTTCTCTAGTGTTATACATATTAATGCTATATTGATGATATGAAAGTGAAACGTTTTGGGGTTATACAAGTAGATGTTAAGAATAACTTAAATTAGATTATGATTTCTATATTTTACTGAGTGGCGGCTATATAGTATATATAGTATATGTTACTGAAAGCTATAAAACTTACGTAAGATAATAATATTATTAAAAATCAAATATTTTTATAGTTATTAATCAAGTAGGGTTGGATCTTTTTCTTATATTTAATGGCGGTGTGGTGTAGATATTTATATGCGAGTATCTTTCATTATTACGGAAGCAAATAACTTTCAGAATGTCTGGTATTCTTCATTGAAAATACATCTGAAAAATGTTTATTTGAACGTCTAATGAACTTAGTTTGCAGCATTTGCTGCACAAGCCACTATTATAAATAGAATATACAATAATGATACAATAGTTAAATGAATAATAAATAAGTGAAAATGGTCAGAACTAACAAGGACTATAATGGTAACTAGAGTCCTGCGTTTGGTTACTTTGAGTGCAAGTTAGATGCACATGGAACATACCAGCTTCGCTTGCGTAGGAAGGCTCTGATTCGTCTCCCCGCTCCGTTTTGTGTGTTACATCTGCTTATTCGTATAGGACAGTAGAGACACTGAACAATGAGACTGTTACTTTTTTTTTTTTTTTTAATTTTACAGTAATGTATTATTATTAAAACAGATACAGAACAAAGACTTCATAAAATTATTTCAGAGGTAACTTAAACCTAAATAAAGATGTCATTCTACAAAACAATTCTACAAATATCATTATGGTAACAAGCATTCTGAAAATAAATTTTGATCTTAAATACCTTGTAAAAAATTCTCAAAACAGCATTCCAAAGTGAATCCCGAGACATCAGTAAATCAATGTTCTCCTCTTCAAACTCAATTTTACATATCTAATCACCTTAGAAAGATCATAAATTTGACACTAAACATAATATCAATAATATCTTATCTTTCTTGCAACATTATCTCAAACATATGTAAACTGAAACAGTTTCAAAAAGTGATCTTAAAATTTCGCCACGTAACACATTATGGCCCGGTTTCTTCACCTTTGTTAAAATGCATCTAACATAGCGCTAATTAACTGCAAGTTAAAAGTATGAATTGCTGTTAAAAATATTGCGTTTCTTCGACTTTACATTTCACATTTTAACATTCTGTTTGTTAACTCTCTGTTAGGACCAGAGATTCTAGAGTTTAACCATAACCTATAACCAAGTATAGGCTCACTTCTGTGTTCTGAACTCTGACAATTCGATTTTCGCTTGTTTCCGTTGTTTGATTCAGACAGAATAGAAGTCTATTGATTTCTGTTTCTTTCCTCGTCTTTATCACAACAGCGTGGAGCGGCGTATTGGTATTGCTGTTGTGAAATTGAAAATACCGGAACAAAAAGAAATCTTGGGACTAATTTCTCTTCGTTCGAAAGAAACCTTCTTCTGAAAATTATTTCACAGTATTATTTCACAGCAATTAATGAGAATAAACAAACAAACGGATCTAAGTTGAAAGCGAAAAGTGAGGCTTGGCAGAAAATAGCCTATACCTTTGTATGAACTTCTGTTCTGTCAAATCACAGAAATCATCCGCTCTATGTATTCTTGGATATCATTTTCTAAATAATCCAGATGTGTAAGTTCAGCATCTAACGCACCAGCCATATTGGATACTTCTATGCTAATAGAGAGTTAAATGATTTAACTGCATGAAATTGGGCAGTTAAATGAACATAGGTTTTAACAGCCTGTTAGTACTAACAGTAGTTGAAGAAATGCTTCAACTGTTAAGTTTACAGTTAAAATGGAATAACACACTGTTATAATTTAACAAATGTTGAAGAAACCGGGCCTATGTGTAACTTAAATTCCTACAAGTTCAGAATTATTTTTTACATTCTTAAACTGTGTTGCAAGGGCAAACTACATTGCTATCCTAGATGACCAACGCAATTCGAGAGTATAATTATTTCGAAACTTATCGTCAGTAACCTCAGTTAACTTCATGGCTTGGACTTTTCAATCTAATTCATCTTCAGAGTCAAAATATACCATACAGTTTCAATAGTTTACAGAATTAAAGTTCTATACGAAAAGCTGTAAAATTAGAATTACACAAAAAATCATACAGTAATTCCTGGCTCATCATTATAGCTACATTACGAGAAACTGTGATGTTAGGTGAATAAGTAATAAACTTACATTATTTTTCAAACTGAGAATAACTGAAATTAATTTAATCTGTTGCCTCAAAATTCCCCTTATTTCACTAATAACAACATATTTACATACATTTAAATACTAAATATAATTTGAAGTAAAATGTACACTAAATAATGTTCAGTGTTGGTTTAATATGGATAAAAAGTAACAGTTCGATATTTCTGACATGGCTTTATTCACAGGGGTACAATATTTGCGTACCTTCTATATAGTCGCCCCCCTTATTTATTACCTTTTGCCAAATGTTTGGAAGGCGTCGTACACCATCAGCGTGTCCATCTTTGTTTATGTTCCGTAATGACCGCCCTAAAGCACGGATAAGTTCATCTCTGGTCCCGAGGTAGAAATTTTACATGAAAATCTCTGAACCCGCCGAGAATCGAATCCGGGTCGGCTAGTCTGGGGACACGTGCTACCACAGAGCTAACTCGGCGGACGAGAACAAAACATTAGCCATCTAATAGAAAATATTCAATTTATTGTGCTTAAGGGGTTACATTCACCTTCCACCATTAAAAATGTATCATCAACATCATCCCCCTCCTCATGGATTAAGCCCCATTAAGCCTGATCCGGTGTTATGAATTACGTATAACTGTTCTATCCATCGGTTCTCCTCGGTCTGCCAACATTTCTTATGCCTTTCGCTATATAATTCAGTACTAATTTTGGGACGCGATAGTCCTCCATTCGTCCGACATGTTCTTTCCAAATATTCCTACATTATATATTTTTTCATTAAGTTAAGAGTATCGAGTTCCCTTATGATATTTTCATTTCTCTTGTCTAATAGAGTGTATCAGCTATACTCTTTAAAAATCTCATTTCTGCAGCTTCGATCTTTGTTTAAAAATTGTATGACTTATAAATGTTATTCGTCCATAATCGTAAGACCTATTTTCACGAAGTTTTATATTATGGGGGAGACTCGGCTAATTCCGCAATATTAAGAAGTAAATCTATCATATTTTTATCAAAATGTTTATAGAAAAATATTATCAATGTATGTAGACATGGACGAAACCTTTCAATTACCAAATGAGATAAAGAGACCTATTAAAATGCAAATATATTTAGTTGTACATTCATTACAGTTGAAAAAGAACAACTCGAGTAATTCCGCAACAGTACGGATAAATCCGCAATAGGACTTGCTAATTCCCCAGTAGTAAATAATTATGAAAGTAACACAAAAGGAACAATTTATATGTAACAATGCTCACTTTCTTCACAGCTGTGTAGCAAAACACGAAAAACAGCCAACTTTTGATGTTTCATTGTATTGCCGACAGAGGTGTCGACCAATACTTTTGATTTTTTCTATAGCACTGCAGAGGATATGCCTCCTGTTGACAGCCTCTCAAAACTTACGTTCACGCTATTGTAAAGCTGCAGTAAAATCATATATGAACTACTGTGGAATTACTCGTACTGCGGAATTAGCCGAGTTTCCCCTGCTTGATGTCTGAAAATTGATCTTCAATCTAAAAGAAACAATGTTTGCCTAATAAAAATTGTTTAGATTTGTGAATTTTCAAACTTGTTAATTGAAGATTTGTACCTTACTGCTCTTTAAAAATCACTCCAAAGATTTTAACACTATTTTGTAATTTCTTTAGCCTTAATGCTAACATTCATATTATCCAGCTCCCTGCTCAGTCGTTAAAAGATTTGCACTGCGAGAGAAATAAAACATTTTTCTTTCATATAATTATAGTTTTAAGTCATGTTTTATTGATCTCTATTTGTTTCTAAATTCCTGTTAAAGTTAAGATAAAAATTAAGCTACAGTGCGTTCATCTTTCTAACAAAAAGGCCAAGCTCAATTTCACGCAATCATCTAATAAATTGTGAAAGATTTTATTTGCCTGCCTGCCTGCCTGCCTGCCTGCCTGCCTGCCTGCCTGCCTGCCTGCCTGCCTGCCTGCCTGCCTGCATGCCTGCCTGCCTGCCTGCCTAACTGACCCTCTCTAAGGATTTAAAATAACAATTTTTGGCTTCTATTCTAGCTTATTTTTAAAAGAAATTAATTGTATTTCTTTAACATCTGGGAATCTCTCTTCAAATTATTTGGAGCCGTGTGTATGTATGTGTGTGCGTGCGTGCATGTGTGTATATACTATCCGTGCGTCCGAGTGTTGTCGCTGGGTTGTCAAAACGGGGAAAATAACATGACAGCTATTTACTTAACGTAGCCCTGTTCCTAAATAGTATATTGCGATTGCTAAAAATGATAAATGTTCATCTTCCCGATTGCTTAAAAAAAAGTCCCTTGTGCAGTCACTTGTATTTCCCTATTTTGACTCTGCTGACATTTTACTGACTGACCTTTCCAGCGACAACAAAACGAAACTTCAACGTGCTCATAACTTGTGTGTACGTTTTGTAAGCAATGTTCGTAAATATGATCATGTTACTCCATCCCTGGAAACAATAGGTTGGCTTAAACTAGATAAGAAAAGAAATTTACATTCACTTCTCCTTCTCTTCGAAATCTTGAACTCTTCTATTCCTTCGTACCTGTCGTCTCGCTTCACTTACATTTCTTCCCACCACAATCTGAACACACGCTCTCGCCATGAAACAATACTAACAATACCATCCCATCGCACCTCCTCATACTCATCCTCTTTCACAATAGCCCTGCCAAGACTCTGGAATTCGTTACCTGCTAGCATCAGGGACTGTCGAAATAAAATTGAATTCAAACGCAAACTTACTAGGCACTTGGTCAGTAATTGAGACTCGTTCAGACATGGTTTCTTATAAATAGTTCTCTTAATCTATCACAAAATATTTCAATATCTGGTAATTTCATCACTATAGATTTTTGTTATTGTAGGTTTAATTTGTAATTTAGTAAATACAAAAATATTCTTTGTTCTTAACTTCTATGATAAAATGTCTAGCGTTCATTAATCAGGTAATCTTGTCGTACTTTAATTTTTATTGTAATTGTAATTGTAAATTTAATATTAATTGTAATTTTATTGTTCATATTATAGTTGTAATCCCCTGGTAGAGGGGCAGAGAAGGACTGACGGCCTTATCTCAACCAGGTTAAATAAATAAATACTAAATACTAATACTACATTGCTAAGTGATCTATAACAGAGGCGAGGGAAACTTTGAAAAAAGAAAACGCTTGTGCCGAATCTTTTTTAATTGCTGGGACTGTGTTAAGCACTTATGGTCCTTGTATTGCAATATTATTTCTTGCACAATCATAATTAGAGCCCGGATTTTATGTAATATGGAAATAAAAAATATGTATCCAAAAATGGTAAAATATGTAGCTAAAAATGGCAAAATATGTAGATAAATATGTAATAAATAAAAATATATATAACTTAAAATCTAGGCTTTCTTAGATGTATTTTTGCACACTGATAAAAAATTACAGGTGCACATGTGCTTCAACCTCATTTAATTATTATATGGAGGAGCAACGAAATATTTTTCCTTATTTTCTGCGGTCATCGATTGTCTCCAAACTGCAACCAATACGTAGGAATCGCCAAGTTAAGCTCTAATCGTTTCCATTGTGTCAGTGTAGCAGGAGTTCAAATAATTTTTCCGGAGTGTTAATTCATCCGGAATATTGAAGTTGCAGTATTTGCGTAGGAATACTTGAAACTCTGGCACTCCAAGTTTATACCATGGTAAGATTGCAGCAACCATTGCCAAGCTCAAATTTTTATTAAATTCACTGATAGAAGACAAACAAGATTCCATCACCACTTGTGTAAGAAGAACTTGTTTTTTTCGACGTAGCACGTTTTTTATTTGTGACATGAAGTTCAGTTTTTAAATACGTTTGTCACACACTTTGCACAGCACGGTTTTGCCGTCACTAGTAAAGGCATCGTCAATTGAACTCCAATCTTTTAACTTGGATGCGACTGGCGCACTTACAGCAGGCTAGGTATCTGTGTCACCTGATGTCAGAATAAACTTCCCAAGAAAACTGAAAGAACTGCTGTTTTCTTTCAGAGCAACTGATTGGGAGTGTTTGTGCCAAACGGTAATACCTACAGAGTAATTTTCATACTGTCTTTCACCGCGGTAGCAGTACAATGACTCACCCTTCATATTGGTATTTGTTCGTACTTACCGTTACTTCTTAAGGGATAAACAAAATATTAGCATGCAAAGAGATGCCTAATTTTTTGGTAGAATACGTTATTATTTTCAATTACTAAATTATTTTTACGCATTAGAGACGAAGAGACAAACTTTACAAACAATTTTCAAACGTATAACTTATGAGTCAAGTCGAGGGAAAATTGGTGAAAAAAATGTGTATTCTTTCAAAATATGCAATTATCCTTCAAAATATTTAAAATATGTAATATATGCCAAAATATTTATTATGCACCAAAATATATAAAAATATGTAGGTTAAGACTTCGGAATAATGATCCCATTTGGATTGAAACGCCGACATTTTACCTTCTCTTATAGATACATAGGGGAAAGTTGGGTAGTATCGGACATCGGGTAATATCGGACAGTTTGTTTCTTTCATCTACCACCAGATGATAGTACCTGAATGACATTATTACGTTTCTGTGGTGTCGCATACAGAAACGTTACCATGTTATTCAGGTACTACCATCTGGTGGTAGATGAAAGAAACGCACTGTCCGATATTACCCCATGTCCGATATAACCCAACTCTCCCCTATATAGGAACAGAATGTGTAATTACATACAATCCGGGCTCTAATCATAATTTATGTCTTTATTTTATTTATTATATATCTTAGTTATGTATTACATTTGAACTAGACGTTTAACGTGTTAACAGCAAAGTGTAATTTTCTAGTTAACCGTGTTTTTATTCTTTTGTTTTATTTGTTGGATACGACTGTCTTTTATGTGTATGCGTTGTTCAAATAAATAAAACGCTATATATCGCAATATACGAAATTGAATGACAGTCTTAATCCCTAACACTGTTTTAATAATTGTTCAAATTTCACATTCAATTTTAATGTAAATAAATTGAGTTACAGCTTGTTCCTTCAGAGTTCCTGTTCTTTTTTAATTTACAACTGACTTTATCTCAAGTTTGTATAGAATTTACTTACAACACAGCTGTGTTTTAAGTAATGTACAGCTTGATTCAGGGATTTTGGCCCTTGCAACAAAAAATTAGACAGATTAAGAGCGAGTTATTTATCACTACTGGCGAGCTGGGTTGCACAGATCAGGCCACAGAGTCATAACACCTAACATTTCCTTCTTAAGTCGCGGTACACTCCGTCTTAAAACACAATATTCTTCCACACGTCCCGTTACTAACCACTACGTCTGTTGACTAAACAATGTCATGTTCACATATTTTCTTGACATGAAGTATCGCTCAGCTACGACAATAGACATTATTTTCATTCTTCCTCTTCCCTCTTCCCCTCCTATGCACGTTCGTGATTAAATTTCTTTTTTTGACGCAACACGCAGCTCGCTCACTAGCTAAACAAGCATGGACAAGGGCCAAGATCGTTGAATCGAGCTCGTCTTACTGCACTGTTGTTTCCAGCGTTTCCGTAGTTACCATTGAACGTGTTGTAACTTCAAGTCACATTGCATGTAACAATGATGGTAAGTATGCAAAAAGAGTATAATGTGAAAACACTATTTTAAACAGTTATGGAACATTACGTAGACTTTCAATTCCGTACAGCATTCCTTAGCCCGAATAACACTGATCCCAGCAAATAATATCGTCAGGAAAAAGACAAACAGTCCAGCTCCTATCGTCTAGTAAGATGTACTGCCTGATAATAGATGAACCGAATCAAAGCTTAATAGTAATAATAATAATAATAATAATAATAATAATAATAATAATAGTAATAATAATAATAACAATACTCAATCGAAGGAATATGGCGCATGCCATTAAAATCTACACAGTTATATTCCATCCATTCTGTATATCGATTGTGTTGACCAGCGGTATCCTATGTAAAAAAAAAGAGTAAAATGAGATTCAATTTGATCCCTATCAAAACGTCTTCCCGAATTTTCTGCAAACAAATCTTATATCAGAGGTATGTATACAAACATTACAAGAAGATATTTAAAGATAATATGTACATATCCCCTTATGTTAGATATTTATTCGTTATTATGATATTAAAGTTTTTTCGCTCTTTTGTAAAGTCGAATGTTTTGATATACGAGGTGAACACAAAATATATGATGTAGTATGTATGTATGTATGTATGTATGTATGTATGTATGTATGTATGTATGTATGTATGTATGTATGTATGTATGTATGTATGTATGTATGTATGTATGTATGTATGTATGTATGTATGTATGTAAGTATGTATGTATGCATGCATGCATGTACTTATGTGCATACGTATGTATGTATGTATGCATATATATATATATATATATATATATATATATATATATGGTCTTCATTGTTATTTCGGTAATTTGCAAGGAGACGCTTATTTCGGTAATTTCCTAGGAGACGTCGTTGCACATAGACCACGATTAAACGAAGTATTTTCCCTGGACCAAAAATGCTCGTTTCACCTTATTATGAATGTGTCGGGGAAAGTGTCTTATTTTAGGTTATAATTCTGAACTTGTTCAATATTTAATAAGATGTTTAGGATTAGTGTAAAACTGGCCTATGTGCAATGACGTCTCCTAGCAAATTACCCTTATTTCTTGATACATTTGTTTTTCTTATTCTTATTTTTTTTCTCTACTTGAATTTTAATATATTTACACATACATTTATGAAGATAGTACAATATTATATATAAAGAATAACTTTAAATATAGATAATAATTTTAAAGTATTAATAACATTATTTCAAGAGAAATAATAGTCACGTGCGGTTAATCGTTCAGAAATGTGGCTTAGTCCTTTAGTGCTGTACGTGCTGCTGCTGTTGGTGCTGACGCTGCTGCCAAGCACTCCAGTCTGCAGCACCCCTTGTCGCCATGGCCCACAATGTTCTCATATGAGGGCCGCGAGTCGGAACTTGGTCCAGGTCCGATGCCATCCTGCTCACTAGACATGGGCCTGCATCTCCACGTGAAGCTGTGCAGGCCTGCCAATATACAGGGGGAGGGCCAGCTGCCTTCCTACCGCTCTGCTTTCCTTTCGTTTTTATATCCGCTCGTCTTTATTTCTGCCCCCCTGTACATTCCTTGAGCTCTTCTGTTTCTTTGTTCCTATATCCGCCCGTCTTCATTTTCTGCCCCGCTGCACATTCCTTGCGCTCTTCTGTTTATTTGTTCTTATATCCCTTCGTTTTTATTTTCAGCTCCGCTGCACATTCCTTGCGCTCTTCTGTTTCTTTGTTCTTATATCCCCCCGTTTTTATTTTCTGTCCCGCTGCATATTATTTGCGCTCTTTTGTTTCTTTGTTCTTATATCCCCCGTTTTTATTTTCTGTCCAGCTGCACATTCCTTGCGCTCTTCTGTTTCTTTTTGCTTATATCCCCCCGTTTTTATTTTCTGTCCCGCTACATATTATTTCCGCTCTTTTGTTTCTTTGTTCTTATATCCCCCAGTTTTTATTTTCTGTCCCGCTGCACATTCCTTGCGCTCTTCTGGTCCTTTGTTCTTATATCCCCCCCGTTTTTTTATTTTCTGTCCCGCTACACATTCCTTGCGCTCTTCTGTTTCTTTGTTCTTATATCCCCCCGTTTTTATTTTCTGTCCCGCTCCACATTCCTTTCGCTCTTCTGTTTCTTTGTTCTTATATCCCCCGTTTTTTTTATTTTCTGTCCCGCTCCACATTCCTTGCGCTCTTCTGTTTCTTTGTTCTTATATTCCCCGTTTTTTTTATTTTCTGTCCCGCTACACATTCCTTGCGCTCTTCTGTTTCTTTGTTCTTATATCCCCCCCGTTTTTTTATTTTCTTTCCCGCTGTATATTATTTGCGCTCTTCTGTTTCTTTGTTCTTATATCCCCCCGTTTTTTTATTTTCTGTCCCGCTACACATTCCTTGCGCTCCTCTGTTTCTTTGTTCTTATATCCCCCCGTTTTTATTTTCTGTCCCGCTGCACATTCCTTGCGCTCTTCTGTTTCTTTGTTCTTATATCCCCCCCGTTTTTTTATTTTCTGTCCCGCTACATTCCTTGCGCTCTTCTGTCTCTTTGTTCTTATATCCCCCGTTTTTTTATTTTCTGTCCCGCTCCACATTCCTTTCGCTCGTCTGTTTCTTTGTTCTTATATCCCCCGTTTTTTATTTTCTGTCCCGTTGCACATTCCTCGCGCTCTTCTGTTTCTTTGTTCTTATATCTCCCCGTTTTTTTCTATCCAGCTGCACATTCCTTTCGCTCTTCTGTTTCTTTGTTCATATTTCCCCCCGTTTTTTATTTTCTGGCCCGTTGCACATTCCTTGCGCTCTTCTGTTTCTTTGTTCTTATATCCCCCGTTTTTTTATTTTCTGTCCTGCTGCACATTCCTTGCGCTCTTCTGTTTCTTTGTTCTTATATCCCCCGTTTTTATTTTCTGTCCCGTTGCACATTCCTTGCGCTCTTCTGTTTCTTTGTTCTTATATCCCCCTTTTTTTTCTATCCCGCTGCACATACCTTTCGCTCTTCTGTTTCTTTGTTCTTATATCCCCCCCGTTTTTTATTTTCTGGCCCGTTGCACATTCCTTGCGCTCTTCTGTTTCTTTGTTCTTATATCCCCCGTTTTTTATTTTCTGTCCTACTGCACATTCCTTGCGCTCTTCTGTTTATTTGTTCTTATATCCCCCCGTTTTTATTTTCTGTCCCGCTGCATATTATTTGCGCTCTTTTGTTTCTTTGTTCTTATATCCCCCGTTTTTATTTTCTGTCCAGCTGCACATTCCTTGCGCTCTTCTGTTTCTTTTTGCTTATATCCCCCCGTTTTTATTTTCTGTCCCGCTACATATTATTTGCGCTCTTTTGTTTCTTTGTTCTTATATCCCCCCGTTTTTATTTTCTGTCCCGCTGCACATTCCTTGCGCTCTTCTGTTTCTTTGTTCTTATATCCCCCGTTTTTTTTATTTTCTGTCCCGCTACACATTCCTTGCGCTCTTCTGTTTCTTTGTTCTTATATCCCCCCGTTTTTTTTATTTTCTGTCCCGCTGCATATTATTTGCGCTCTTCTGTTTCTTTGTTCTTATATCCCCCCGTTTTTTTATTTTCTGTCCCGCTACACATTCCTTTCGCTCTTCTGTTTCTTTGTTCATATTTCCCCCCGTTTTTTATTTTCTGGCCCGTTGCACATTCCTTGCGCTCTTCTGTTTCTTTGTTCTTATATCCCCCCCGTTTTTTTTATTTTCTGTCCCGCTACATTCCTTGCGCTCTTCTGTCTCTTTGTTCTTATATTCCCCGTTTTTTTATTTTCTGTCCCGCTCCACATTCCTTTCGCTCGTCTGTTTCTTTGTTCTTATATCCCCCGTTTTTTATTTTCTGTCCCGTTGCACATTCCTTGCGCTCTTCTGTTTCTTTGTTCTTATATCTCCCCGTTTTTTTCTATCCAGCTGCACATTCCTTTCGCTCTTCTGTTTCTTTGTTCATATTTCCCCCCGTTTTTTATTTTCTGTCCTGCTGCACATTCCTTGCGCTCTTCTGTTTCTTTGTTCTTATATCCCCCGTTTTTATTTTCTGTCCCGTTGCACATTCCTTGCGCTCTTCTGTTTCTTCGTTCTTATATCCCCCCGTTTTTTTCTATCCCGCTGCACATCCCTTTCGCTCTTCTGTTTCTTTGTTCTTATATCCCCCCCGTTTTTTATTTTCTGGCCCGTTGCACATTCCTTGCGCTCTTCTGTATCTTTGTTCTTATATCCCCCGTTTTTTATTTTCTGTCCTACTGCACATTCCTTGCGCTCTTCTGTTTCTTTGTTCTTATATCCCCCCGTTTTTATTTTCTGTCCCGTTGCACATTCCTTGCGCTCTTCTGTTTCTTTGTTCATATATCCCCCCGTGTTTTTATTTTCTGCCCCGCTGCACATTCCTTTCGCTTTTCTGTTTCTTTCTTCTTATATCCCCCGTTTTCATTTTCTGTCCCGCTGCACATTCCTTGAGCTCTTCTGTTTCTTTGTTCTTATATCCCCCCGTTTTTTTTATTTTCTGTCCCGCTGCACATTACTTTCGCTCTTCTGTTGCTTTGTTCTTTTATCCCCCCGTTTTTTTATTTTCTGTCTCGTTGCACATTCCTTGCGCTCTTCTGCTTCTTTCTTCCTATATCCGCTCGTTTTTATTTTCTGCCTCTCTGCCCATTTCTTCCACTCTGATTCCCTATTATTTTTATATTCGCTCTTCTCTTTACTTCTTGCACCTCAAACTCCCTTCCACTCTGCTTTCCGTTTATTATTATATTCGCTCTTCTCTTTACTTCTTGCCTCTCAGCTTTCCTTCCGCTCTGCTTCTCTTGTTTTTTTTTTTGTTGCTATTTCCTTAGTACTTTGATGCTATATTTAGGCCTGGAGCGAAATAGAAAATCTGTATTAATAACCTCACCAAGACTATACAACTGATCATTATTTGCAAGCCACTGTTTAAGTGCAGGTTCACCCCTAATCATATTTATATTGTGGGTTGTTGGTGGTAATTTAAATCTTTTAATTTGCAGTTTAAACCACCTCGTAGGTTACTTAATCTTATATCACCAGGAGAGGTCTTAACCAACGAGTTAGAAAGAGAAAGATATAGAGTGGTCATTGCGCCGCCATGTTTGAAGAAAATTGAACGACCGTCGGTAATGAACTCATGCGCCCGTAACAAAGTGGGCGTGGTGATAACTGACATTAGAATCGTCAGCTGTCTTAATTTCGTTTGCATAAATCAGTTAAACTGAAGTGGAAAAACCTAGTATTTCGTCAAATACGTGCCAGGAACTTAATCTAAACTAATGTACGCTAAATTTAAAACACTTGAGCTATTCCTAGAAGGAATGCTTAAAAGAATAACCTAAGCAAAATTTTTATGTAGTATGACAAGAAGTCCTAGCAAATATACTGAAGAAAATGCTAATATTCCTAGGTTCTTTTAAATGCGACCTGCAAGATTGCCTATAAAATGAACGAGTATGATTCGGATGATTTTATTAAATTGTTTTCCCAGTCTCTACACGTTGCAAAACTATTTACTATACCATAAGATATAGAATGAAAGTAGGCCCTATATGTAGTAAACAACCTTTACCTCCAAGCTTGTAACGTGGGTGAAACATGACAAAACACGCTTTCAGTTTTTTTGTTACAGTAAAGTATCGAAATGTGAACGTGAGGCCAACAGCCGGCTGGTCTGTCTGAGCCTTTCAAGGGCTGTGGCACCACAGATAATTATTAGTGTATAATTGAGCACCCACGTAAATAATGGGGTAAGTAGTTACGAAATATATTCATACTTACCCCATTATTGCACGTGGGTGCTCAATTATGTTCTTTCATGTCCTTCCAGTCAAAACACTAACAACAATGCGACCTACCCCAGAGTTTTGCGTTATTTTGGATGCAAGTGTCGAAATACAATTTTAATATTTGATTGCTATTACTAGGTTTGAAACGGAATTGTAGCGGTTTTATCCGTATTTAGTTTAACTTTATTACTAGTGAACCATTTATTTGATTAATCGTTTGTCTTCGAAATAGGCCTACTTCTTATAAGCTACAGCTCATCGTCTTCTTGTATAAGCAGTAAGGACAGAAGGAGCAGAAATAAAGGATGCCGGTGACGAAATACAGTTTTAATATTGTATTGCTATTTGTTTTTCACTGGGTCTGAAACGGAATTGTATTGGTTTTATCTGTATTTAGTTTAAGTACATTACCAGTGAACATTTATTTTGTTTATGCCGGGCGTTGTTACACATTTATGCATGAAAAAAAATGCTGCTAATTAACAAAACTATGGACTTAACTTCATAAAATTTACATGAAATATGATATATCAGTTGTCTTTTTCCTTTTGACATTGCAGTTATATGCAGCACACACAACAGGCATGTTTTTTCTTCGTTTTTTTGTACTCCTTACCGCCGTTAAACAACATTGTAAGCAGACGAATTTTTACAAAGGTGGGCGCTTAGCTCAGATCTGCCGTGTTTCGCGGTGGCACCGCAAAGAGCGCTGTACAGGACAACATGGCCACTCTATAGTCTTCTCTTTCTATCTCGTTGGTCTTAACCTAAAATCCAACTATACATAATATAAGAATAATTCTCGTCAAGTAAAATTTCCTGTGTTTTAACCGGGAATCGAACCCGGGGCCTTACGAACTGTACAGTTGTCAGTATTGCAAGCATTGGTCAATTAAAAGAAATGTATAAAATATAATAAAATTAAGCGTTGCGAGGATGAAAAATTAAACATATATTTACTGGAACCTCTTGCTAAGGAATATGAGAGAGCAGCTAAATACTCTGGCAAAAGTATTAGTTCCGTGAAGAGAATTAAAAATAATATTGAATTACAACCGAACGAACCTCACACTACTCCGGGAAAGAATAGGTATGTAATGTTGAGAAATTATTGCTGTAATAGTTATGTACAATAGTGTGTGTATTGAGAGCTACATAATGAATTACTGTTGCAAGTTATTATTTTCTTATAGTTCTACCAAACATATTATTTCATTCCAGAATTAGACTTGTGTAAAGTTGAAGTGGACGACTTCGATCAACATGTTATTCGGGATACAATCGAAGAATTCTATCGTGTTCAGAAAGTAGTACCTACGATTAAGAAGATAATTCCGAATGGATGATGCCATTGGCGAAATAATTAATTTTGAAACAAGCGATGATGGCAGCAATGATAGGGATACGGATTGTGTATAATAGTAAATTAATGTAAATTCAAATAATAAGCCTGTAAAATATTGTTATAAGAATATGTACATATTAACTGAAGGTGTAAGTCATGTAGGCCTATATAATGTATAGAAGTAGCTGTAGTAACTCCGCCATTGCCGGTCCCCAGCCCGGATGAGAGAGGAGTGTACACACGATTATATTTAAATACTTACTCATTACAGGTTAATTAAAGCTTGCTACGAAACTATGTTCTCCTCTCAAAACCGGAGTATCGAGAGAAGATGATGTCTGTATTGAACCAAGTTCTTTTACAGTAGAGAGCCGTAAGGTAAAAGAATCAACGTTTTTTGAAAAGAGTCACGTTACCCGAGGGAGGGGCATCCTTGCCGTGTCGTTACGTTGATGAGTACACGCCGTACCGAGCAGTTCCAAAGACAGACTAAGGGGATGTAAGGTTCAAGATAACTTGCAATGACAGTATTAAAAGTGACGATATAATAAGAAGATTCTTTAAGATAACAGCTTAGTGGTCTATGATCAGTATTCGTGGCTACAAATCATATATTGCCGGGTTCGACTCTCGTCCTGAGCATAGAAATTTGCTATTAAAGATGCTATTTATTATATTTATTGTTCAGCCCTCCATAACAAAATTTCGTACAACAATCTACTTGCTGAATTTAATTTAATGTCTCTTGCCAGTCGTAGATTACTTGCTGAACAACTTTTATTATATAAAATATTCAACGGTCTACTGGATAATAGCGAAATATTATAACAAATATTATGTTATGTTACAAAAACAAAACACTTCAGCACATAAAAATTCACCAGTGTTAAAAATGTGTTCAAATGTCAATGAAATATGTAAAACATGGGATCTAGATTTCTGCATTTCTTACATGGAATACAGACATTTTCTTATTAATATACTGAAGGTAGTTGATTTTATATAATATTGCTATTTGTTACTCTGTAATTTGCCAATTATAGCTACATTTTTACATTTTTGGCTATGATATCTATATTTAGCTATTTTTCATTTATTTTATTTTGTACTTTTCATTTATATCTATATCTGTATCTCTTATTTAGATAGTATCTATTTGTCTGTTCTTTTTTGTTCTTTCCTTTTCTCATTTTCCATTTCAATTTGTATTTACACTTGTATCTGTTTCATCTCTTTTTTCATGTTATCTGTGTTTTTTTTTTTTTTTGTAAACGAATATCTGTACTGTCTATTATAATTGGGGCTTGCCCTGTTATAGACATAAATAAATAAATAGATAAATAAATAAATAAATAAATAAATAAATAAATAAATAAATACATAAATAAATAAATGAATAAATCAATATTTAATTATTTTGCCCGTAAAGATGTATAAGCTAAGTGAGTGAACATAAAGGAGGAGTGACCAAGTAAGTTTTTTCGAAATGTGTCATAGGTTTGAAGTCCGGAGACTGTACGGTACAAAAACCATCAACAAGATGAAAGCCAAATGCAAATATTGGGTATCTATTTACCATAATACAGTGGCAAATGAACACTCAAGTTATTGCTACAAAATTGCAAGTAAGTCTACTGGATTATAAATTCAAAATTATAATAAAGTAATTTGAAGATTAAATCCAATACTAAAAATAAAATTAAACCCACTCTAATAATTACAATTGCATAATCAGGCGCTTTTCTGATAACCCAAAGCATAATTTTATTTCTAATTTTAAAATTGATATCTGATTTCTGGTTAATTGAAATTGAAGATTAATTCGTGTTTCTTTAAATTTATTTAAGTCATACTTAAGCAACAGATCCCAATTAATGAAGATTAACGAACAACACAGTGAAATTCGTAATATAAATATAGGTGTGCTACAAGGTACAGTTTTAGGCCCACTACTATTTTTAATACACATCAATGACTTGCTAAATATTGATATAGGAAACACATCTGGAGATATATTTGCATATGATACAGCCGTAATTTTTAGTGGATCGAATTGGAATGATGCCTACCTAAATGCTAATAGAGGTATAAATATAATTAAGAAATGGTTAGATGAAAATTTGCTCTCATTGAACATTTCAAAAACAACTGCAATTCCCTTTACATTAACGGCTTCTAGTCTGAGAAAAATCAAACTCGACAAGGATACAAATTTAAAAATACACAATTGCAGTAACATATACTTGATTGATTGTAATTGCTCTACCTTGACAGGATCCACGCAAGTAAAATACTTAGGTGTTGTCATTGATCAACATTTAAGATGGAATAAACATGTAACATATTTATGTAATAGGTTACGGAAAATAATTCATAATTTTGTAACCCTTCGTGCATATAAGCCTATCTATTTTCTCCGTGTTGTTTATCTAGCCTTGTTTCAATCAGTCATTCAATACGGAATAATAGGATGGGGCGGAATGACAAAGACTATCTTAACTCCATTAATATTACTACAAAAACTTATCATCAAAATTTGTCTGCATAAACCACTTTATTATCCGACACAATTTATTTATTCTGAATTCCAAGTACTAAAAATTGAGCAAATATATAAACATACATTACTAACTTATTTTCACAAAAATTGAATAAATTTTATAATTGAAAAACATATACATAACACCAGAAGAAATGTCCCAACTCTTTTGGCAGAACCTAAATGCCACACTACAGCTGGATTAAGATTCAGTAGGAATTATGGACCAAGACTGTACAATTCAGTATTGAAAAATAATCCATACCTAAGCAATTTACACATTCTTAAGCTTAAAAATAAAGTGAAAATGTTTGTATGATATTTGATAAATATTATTTTTTTAAGTGTTACTAGCATTATATGTTACTAATTTATATTGTATTTATCTGATGCATGTAACCTATAAGATAAAACATTGTAAAAAATATAGATCATTTTCGTAATTAATAACAGTATAGGGTAAACTACGGTCTGTTGGACAGTCGGACATGTTGGACACTCTGTACTTTAACGTGTTACCGTGCCGCTTGTGGGCACCACATTCTGCTAGAAGTCAATGACGGAAGTAGCCCCACTCGTGGCTACTTCCTTCATTGCTTTCTAGCTGAATGTGGTGCCCACAAGTGGCGTGGTAACACGTTAAAGTACGGAGTGTCCAACATGCCCGACTGTCCAGCAGACCCTAGTTTACCCTATATCTCCAATAAATGATTTCTTAGCATCGCCACAGATACAGTTGATTGTACTTGTCACTATCTCTTCACTAGAGAGTTATTGATGTTTATTTTTCCCCGCCATTCATAAAATATTTTGATATGATACCTCTTGCACAAAAGGGGAGATCTATAACTGAAACTTGATTAATATATTTCAGTATTATTTGTATTTATCCTGGTAATAATGAACAACTTGAATCGTAGACATTTCATTTTTGCAGCATAAACTTCCCATGATTGTACGAGAAGATTCGAAGAGAACAGCAGTTATGTAGACTTTCAGCTCACCCCTACTACCATTAATGCACAACACAATTTCAATACGGCGGTTGCTGTCGTCTGCGATGCAACGAACTTTTCTGTTGATTTTCGAGTTCGTCATTTTTTCCGGTTATTATATGCTTATTTAAGTTGTGTTAACTCTCGCTAGTGGTTTTTATATTTTATTTTATCCGTCTTACTATTTATTTTATTATTGTAAATATTTTTGTTTTATCACGATTAATATTATTATTATTATTATTATTATTATTATTATTATTATTATTATTATTAATGAATTATTTTTTATTACAATCTTTGTACCATTTCTGTAACGGTTATTCTATTATTATTATTATTCTTATTATTATTATTATTATTATTATTCTTGTTACTATAATTTATATCATCAGCATTATTATTTGAACCCTGTAAAATTTATGTAGACTATTGGACTGTACCCGAGCACGAGCATATGCTTATTTTGGGTATCTATTCATATGTATTCAATTCAAATGTAAATTGTAAATAAATTTGAAATTTGAAATTTGTATAATTTAAGCTATGTTGTCCATTTTCATATAGGAACTCTTAATATACAATAACTCAGATAATTTCTGGATCTAAACGAGTTTCAGAAAAATCTATTTATAATAAAGGAACACTAATATAGAAAAATATATGTGACTGTTTAAGAGAAGTAACTCAAATTCTTTTCACATGTCTGGACTTCTAGCTTAATACCTATTGATATCTTACGCATACGTCCAAATCATCATTCACACCAATTATAACACATAACCAGCTTACAGCCCTATTTGAGTACCCTATAAATGCATTTAGTTGGTTGTTACATGATTCAGTAAACCTCAAATAAAGAAAAAAATACTTCGTTTCCTATACATGCATTCAAGTTTCTTTCCTGACGAATACTACCAATTCTACGACTACTTATTTATCTATGATTTCTACTAAGCGATTTTCGTATTCTACCAAAACTACCGGACCATTATTCTACAAGGCTGCAACTCTAATGAATATAGCAAGCTAATATACTGCAGTGTCTCCAGAGCTTGATTTCAGAAAAAAAAAACCTACAAAATGAAAGAAAACTAATGTCTGTGTGTATTATATCATCATTCAGTAGCGCCAAGTTTTGGAAAACGTTGGGTGGGCTCAAATACTACACTTATGAGTTAAAATGAAGACATTTCATAAATGCTAATGATAACAATACCGCAACATGACGAATTATTGAGTGGGCTCGGACCCTACGGGCCCATATAATTTGGCACTACTGTGACATCATTTGTTTTCAGTATTTTCAAACAATTAGAGTAATATTTTTCTTAACCAAACTTCGCTGAACGGAAACCCAATTTAAAGGGGAACGGATGCGTAAGTAGAGAGTCGTATTCAATTTTTTTATAATTTATAGAGCAAACCCCAGACAAGACCTTCATTCTTGGCATGTTGACTGAAAATCTCTATTTCATTTTTCCTGTTTTTTTTTTGTTCTTTTTAACAGGAGGAATTCAATTTTTATCAAAGTAACCTAATGCAAGAAAAAGTTTTTAATTTCCACACAAATTCTCCGAAAACAATAGTTTATATCGTTGTGGTATTTTTCACAGATGTTTTAAATACCTTAACAGCGGTTATTTCGGTTTTTTTATCACGCTTGATTTTATAAAAATAAATAAGACATAAGCTCTTTTTAAATGAATGTACTTTATGTACATGTACTTGATAACACCAATATCATACCGCAATCTATTATTAAATTACGAAACCAGCATTATATTCATTACTGTCTAAACAACTGTGCATAAAATTTAATTGTCCTACAATAAGTAGTTGCTGAGAAAAATGAGTTCAATAAAAATTTAAAATATAAGTTACGGACATGGTCAACTGAAGATACAAACTTCTGCTATAAAGGAGCGCAGCGTTCTCTCATTTAAATGTTTCAGAGACATAATAGAATCAAAATATTTTGAATGCGATAAACAACACCCCTTACTATTTTTAAGCCATAAATGAAATTTCAACTTTTTTTCTGTCATTTTTGTATCTGTCCCCCTTAATCGAAATAATGGAGTAAAGATGGTTACCGTATTTTTTGGACCATAACATTCACTTTTTCTTAAAAGAAACAGTGTCTAAAATATAACTGCGTTTTGGGTTCTGAAGAACTGCGATAAGACAGTTACTGTGTTGTTCTTACCCCATAGCAAGGCTACAAATTTGGGTTAACGTCCTTTGACGAATGCGATAGACAGAGAAATATGTTTGCAAACATCCTCACTTCACTTATTTTGTGTTAGTAGCGGCCAGTGTGCAAAGGCAGTCCCCAGCCTGTGCTCCTCTTCTCATGGCAGACTATTGTGATAGAGTACAATTGATATCCCTACTTAGCATATCTTGTTCATTTAACAACGCATTAGAATGATTTGAATACAGTATTAAAAGATAAAGTTAGCCCAAGAGGAGTAGAAACTCCTCTTGAGTTAGCCTAATCTATGATGCATAAGTGCAGTGAAATAATTCAATTAATGTTACTTATTCAAGAAACAAATTCTGTGAAAAATTGGGGACATTTTCCTACAATGAATGATATACAAATCAAATGTCCTGAAACATATTTCAGAAGTGTTTATTTTGTGTATGTTACTGACGGTATTGATAAATATGTTTTTAAAAGATTAGCAGGATTTTTTAATGTGACTTCTGAAATTTCTTTCGTCTTCGTCTCCATTTGCCTTTCATATTGACAGAGCACTAGAACAAATGCAGTTAGAACAGCTAGATTACAGTGACGCACTGAAAGGTGTCTTGGATGCTAAATTTCTGATAAAAGCCTATAAACTAAGACCAGATGAAGAGCATTGCTCATCAGCATCAATAAACAGAAACCAGACATCAACAATCTAATATCCTCAAATTCTATAGCCGCGTCACTGTTATTTCCGGCAGCCAATCACGTTGTAGCTCGGCTATATTTAAACGTTCGCGTGTTGTCATTGGCAGCTGATGACGTAATGCACTTCCACTGCTGCCATATTTAGTTCAACATCTGTTAATTATGGCTGCGTCGTTGTTATTTCCATCACGTTGCAGCTCGGTCTCGTTCAAACGTGCACGTTTTTCAGTGGCCGGTGTACATTATTTTCCAACTTTCACCTCTCTCCTATTCTAATTTGTTTCTAATTATGATGTATATCAACTTTCTAGTCTATTATTTATAATATTATTGCATCTTATTGTACTCAATGTCCACGCACTGTACCTATGTAATGGCAAATAAAGTTCTTACTTACTTCCCATTTCATTTCCTCCGCCTTCGAGTTGGCATCAAAACCACTTCCAATGTTCCCAAGTTGTTTACAAATACAGAAATGAAATCAAGCGAATTGTGGTTGTAATTCTCGTGATGCTCGGTTTGAAGGAAAACTGCCATAATTTTCCAGCATACTGTTGAACTTTCAAAATCTCCTCTCGCTTACGTTCAAACCTGGAAACCAGATTCGCACTGTTCATATTGTTTCACACAGGTTCATATCATATCTCTTTATTTCTATACCACACTCTATGCCTCCATTTGTGTTTTCTGTATCATTTAATTCCTAAGTGATTAGTAACTTTGCTTTCTGTCAATTGTCAATGTAATTTGTATTTTAATTATTTTCAATTTTAATTAGCTTCTAATTTTCTACTTAATTTAAACATTCTTTCGTACTGCTAATTGTTCATACTCATTTATATTAAATGTCTTTCTCAGCCCTGTACATTATTTATCTACTTTTACCTCACTGCTAGACTTCTCGTAAATATATAAAACCCGATTTTCTGCTATTACAATTTGTTTTTAATTATGACGTATCAACAATTTATGTATATTATTGTGTTCACGAAGTATATGTATATAATGGCAAATAAATTACTTAATTATTTCACATTCCAAACTCTTGTAAGCTACTTGTAATCTTTCCCACTTCACTCCATTGTCTGATTCAATATTCCGTCGGTTGTCATACGTATGATTCAATACTAAAATGACCAAAGTAAGAAGGCATTGATAATGTGGCAACACTTTGATAAATAAAAATCCCAAGTGAAAAATTGCAGTTACATGATATCCAAGTTTAAAGTGTCCCGCTATACATCAGAATACCTCATCTTTCACCGTCTCTGCAGCTCATCTCTGGAACTCTCTACCACAGCATGTCAGAGACTGTCGGACATTGTCTAGTTTCAAAAATAAATTAAAATTGCACTTTTTGAATTAGATTGTTTTCAGTTATAAGCACTTCTCTCTGCCATAGTTTTATATATTTTTTTCCTTCCTGTCCCCTTTTCTCTTTATCAGCCGATGAATTTATTATCATAGCTTTTTTATCGTTAATTTTATTTAATGTTCGCATTTCTTTTCTTTTTTTATTATTATTTTATTACATTCCATTTTTATATATTCTTCCTTAAGTTTTTCCATATTAACCATTTGTACTAAATGAGTTCCTTTTACTATATTCCATATTCCAATGTATTTTACTTCCTTTTTTACAATTATGGTATTATTTTCATGTTGTTTAGGTCGATTTTATTATGCTATTATTATTATTGTTTTGTAATATGTTAGTATTCTGTTCTTTAACTTTTTGTTAAATTTTAACTGCTTGTATAATTTGTGACTTGGTAGAGTGTAAGAGAAGGCCCTATGTCCTTAATTCTGCCAGTATAAATAAAGAATTCATTACATTCTTTAAGTGCTTATATAGTAGCCTATACAAAGAATGATGACGTAATGCACTTCCACTGGTGCCATATTTAATAAACAACTGTTAATTAATATACTGCTCTTCTTGGAGGCAAGCAGGTATATAAGATGTGCAACAACGCGGCCAGCTTTAGACGTCAACAAGAGGAAGAGCCACGCCGGAAATAACAGCGACGCGGCTATAGTTCCACAATTCTCATTTAGGAATAAATTAAGCATGCACTGCATAAAAATTTACAAAGTTAACTAGTATCAGAAATAAAATTGAACGCAGGAATAGCTAGCTATTTACTCAAAATTATTATATAAGTACAAATGTATTTGTATTCCGAGGAATTATCTTTCACGTAACACATGGCCCTCGACCGACCATTCTTGTAGTTACTGGCACTCCAAATAAAGAAGCTTGGGCGATCTGTATTCTACAGTTTAGCGAGCCTCTGTACATTATTTTCCAACTTTCACCTCTCTCCTATTCTAATTTGTTTTTAATTATGATGTATATCAACATTCTAGTCTATTATTTGATAATTATTGCATCTTATTATACTCTATGTCCACGTACTGCATCTATGTAATGGCAAATAAAGTTCTTACTTACTTTCCATTTCATCTCCTCCGCCTTCGAGTTGGCATCAAAACCACTTCCAATATTCCCAAGTTGTTTACAAATACAGAAATGAAATCAAGCGAATTGTGGTTGTAATTCCCATGATGCACGGTTTGAAGGAAAACTGCCATAATTTTCCAGCATACTGTTGAACTTTCAAAATCTTCTCTCGCTTACGTTCAAACCTGGAAACCAGATTCGCACTGTTCATATTGTTTCACACAGGTTCATATCATATCTCTTTATTTCTATACCACACTCTATGCCTCCATTTGTGTTTTCTGTATCATTTAATTCCTAAGTTATTAGTAACTTCGCTTTCTGTCAATTGTCAATGTAATTTGTAATTTAATTAATTTCAATTTTAATTAGCTTCTAATTTTCTAACTTAGAAAGCATGATGGAATATTCAGATTGTCAATTTCTATAAATGAATACAATATAATATTTTATTACTCAGTCAATAACAAATCAAAGTAAAATAATGACTTAGTTTATAGTCATTAAGTTTATATACATGAATTACAAAATTGCGAACGTTTTCGTCTATTCAGGCATCCTCAGGCAGAGTTATATAATATCTCAATGTCATATACGTAGCTATTGGTGGTGAGTACTATTTAAAATTAATTATGTATAGGACATCTCCATTATTAAAATGTAATATTACAGGTAATAAACTTAAATAATGTTAAAAAATGTTAAAAACCATGTAGTAATTAAACTTCATAATATGTGGAACACTTGTTCAGTCCAATGAGTGGTGAATGTATCTGAAATATATAAAAAAATACGAATAGAAATGGGAATTATCAAATGTAAATTGTAATCGGATTGGATATTTAAAAGTACTCACGTCGTTTAAAATGTGACAACTGCATAGTTAGCAACTGTATGGATCACTATAAACATCCTGTGTTTTATGTAAATTATCTGTAATGAAATAATAATTAATATCAATTTTAGAGGAATTTGAAAAATTAATTGGAGGGTTAAATTATGGACGTACTTACGTAGACGTGAGGCGACCTGCTGCTATTAGGACTGTAACTGGTATGACGTGGGGGGAGTGTGTATTCGTGTAAACAACCACGCAGAAGGATATTGTGTGGTGACGGGGTTAGAGGTTGTACAGGGGATTTCGGATTTGGGTTAAATTTTCATTAAGAATGCTGTTCTCTATTTGAATCTGTTTAGCAATGTAATATTCTTCTGCAGAATTTATCAATTTAGTTTCTATTCCTGATTTTAATATTTTTAAGGTTTTATTTGCTGGGCCTAATTCATGTCCAGTATCTATTAGATGAGATGCATATGTAGATTTCTTACGATTATGTTTAAAATCAGAAATGTGCTCATTGTATCTAATTTTGAAATTTCTTTTGGTTTGTCCTATATATTTCTCTTTACATGTAAAACATTCCAATCTGTAAATACCATTATTATGGAGTTTGTTAACTTCTTGAAGTCTATTGTTTAAATTGTTATTGAGTTTATTAGTTGGTTTGTGAGCTATGGAAATATTTTCTTTTTTAAAAAAGTTAGCTAATTTGCTAGATATATATTTATTATATGTTAAACTGAAGTATTTTTTGTTGGTCTTGTTTTGTTTTGTTAATGTAGATATATTGCTTAGTTCTTTTTTCCTTTTATTCTTGTTTATTAGTTTTTTAATCAAATTAGTACTATAGCCATATTCGTTGGCTATCTGTATTATTTTATTATATTCTTTCTTGTAATTGTTTTTACTTAGTGGAAATTGTATTAATCTATTAATCATGTAATTGAAGTTACTTAATTTATGTGCAGTAGGATGTTCTGAATTTATGGGGATACTATGGTTAGTAATTCCAGGTTTTCTGTAAATATTAAATTCTAATTTATTTTTATGTTTTTTATCATAATGTCTAAAAAAATGAATCATATTATTAACTTCAAATTCTTGTGTGAATTTTAGGTTATTATGCAAATTATTGAAAGATTCTAATATTTGTTTATTGATTTGTTGGCTTTCATAAATTATTAAAGTATCATCTACGTATCTATTGTAAAATTTAATATTGTGTGTTTTTAGAATATTATTGACTTCTTTATCTTCAATATCTTGAATAAATGTTTCGGCAAGTAAACCGGATAATGGGTTGCCCATAGCTAATCCTTTTTGTTGTGTATATATTTTATTATTAAACTGGAAATAATTCTGTTTGGTTACAATGTGTAATATTTTAATTATTTTTTCTATTGTGGTTTTTTGTATATTGTTTTTAAGTAGTTTTTTTCTCTATTATGTCAAGAGTTTCTTTTATGGGAGTATTAGTATATAAATTTTCAATATCTAATGATAACATTTTAGTATTTTTTGTAATCTTGAAATTTTGAAGTTTGTTAATCAATTGATTGGAATTTTTTGTTGTGTATAAATGTTGTAATTTCAAGGCAGATTTTAGGAAACGTTGGAGAAATTTGCATATCTTATAATTTGGAGAATTTATACAATTAACTACTGGTCTCATTGTTATGGGGTTTTTATGTGTCTTGGGTAAGGTTTTCATAGATGGAATTTTTGGATTTTGGTTAATATATTTAAAGATTTCATTGGGTGGGATAATATCTGGCATTGTTTTCAAAGCGGTTATAATTTCTTTTTGATAATTATCTGTGGGGTCATTTTTCATTTCAATGATTTGATTTTTCTCAAAAAATTCTAAAGTTTTTTTGCAATATTGTTCTTTATCTAAAATTACTACAGCATTGGATTTATCAGCTTTTACTTGAACTAAATTATTATCATTAAATTTTTTCTGTAAGTTATTTAATTTACGTTTTATTTGTTTGGCTTTTTTGAATTGTTTTTTGGTTTTGGAACTGTTTTTGTAATCTTTTATTAACTTTGCGGTTTGATGTCTGAGAAAATCTTTGTTTGGGTGAGCACAATTTTGTATTATGGTTTCAGTTTCAATTATTAACGTATCTAATGTCTGGTTTATATTGGGTTGAGGAAAATTATATTTGTAACCTAGATTCAAAATGTTAGTTTCTTCCTGTATGAATTCTACATCGGTTAAATTAATTGTCCTATTGGGTTTTGGATTCTGTTGTTCAATATCATGTTTAATTTCAGCTTTATTTGTAAGGCTATCTAATTTCTTATTCAAATTATTGTATTTATTTTCCATTAGTGAATGGATCTTTTCATTGATGTCTTTCTGAGCCCTGTGCATTATTTATCTACTTTTACCTCACTGCTAGACTGCTCGTAAATATCTAAAACCCGATTTTTTGCTATTATAATTTGTTTCTAATTATGACGTATCAATAATTTACGTATGTTATTGTATCTTATTTACATTCTGTGTCCACGAAGCATATGTATATAATGGCAAATAAATGACTTACTTATTTTGCATCCCAATCTCTTCGTACTGGTAGGCGTAATCCTTTCCACTGCAATATCTTCGTAATTGTAATTTTTCCCACTTCACTCCATTGTCTGATTCAATATTCCGCGGGTATCATAGGCATGATTCAATACTAAAATGACCAAAGTACGAAGGCATTGATAATGTGGTAACACTCTGGTAAGTAAAAATCCCAAGTGAAAAAACTATAATTACATGATATCCGAATCTAAAATGTCCTGTTGTACATCGGAATACCTAGTAAGTGCTTATATATTAGCCTATAAAAATACTGTGGCACTTAAAAATATTCAAAATATTGTATTTGTATGTTATTGATACCAGGATAAAAAAGTAAGGACATAAAACAGATATTCTTCGCACCAAATATTTATAATTCAATAATACAATAACAACATATGTAAGTAGTTACACGGTAGTGTTCTGTTGTACATAATTTGAGCCATTATAATTATATTATTTTCTTCGATATTTTCATTATCTCAACACAATTTTAATAGATTTAGCATTACCATAGCAACGAATACAATGCTTTTTCATTAAGCGTATTAAACAATGTATTCTTGAGTTCGATCATTCTGACTGTATCACCTTGGAACATCTTTATCTCATTAAGGGAACAATAGATGAAATTTGAATTTTCCACAATTTTTGTGGTAGGGACTTCATATTTTGTACACACTCATCCCGTTAGTATAAATATTCTTGGATAAAAGATTCATTGAGATCAGGAGAAAGCTTTCTGAGTTACTCACATTCATATTTTACATATTTTCGATCTCTATCTCCTCTTTCAAAATTTAAGTCTCATGCATGACTCTTTTTACGACATAATTAATATGGTTAAATAGTACATTATGCAACGAGCCTATAATGGTAGTAATTAAGACGCGAGTACGTATGTTTATGAAACGAGCGCAAGCGAGTTTCATAATTTTCATACGAGCGTCTTAATTACCATTATAGGCAAGTTTCATACGACTTTTTATGCTCGACCATATTTCTAACTTGAAATTATTCATAAGCATTCATGTTATGGTTATCTAAGTGAGGAGTGGAACTGGCCTTCTAAATTGTGAGATGTGCGCTGACGCGAAAGTATTGATTTTTTCCGAGGAATGAATGTCATTGACCTTGATATAATCTAGAGTATAACATGAATATTAATCTTGATATAATCTGGAAATTGATTTAGAATTGAAAAACTATATGACAAATTGAATTTATTTAAATTTTCTTTACAATTAACCCTAATTATTACAGTAACAGAACATAACCTTCTGCGACAGTATTGGATTTCCAGCCTCCGTGACGTTTCGCTAGTTGTCCTTCGATTGCATATCCGAGAATAATCGAGACTTGCGGTTTTATAATGCTACAATGGTGATTTCTCATTGGCTGAACAACTGAACTATAATGAATAGGTGTACTTTAATGAGGTGTACATTTCGGCATGGTCGAGCATAAAAATAATTAAGTATTCAAAATTTCAAATTCAAGTATATAAATAGAGTGACATTTTATTTAATACTAGTGGCCTGAAGCAACAGTAGGTGCTTGCATATTGGATAATTCAGATATTCTAATGGTAGGTATGTTTAACTTTTTTACCGGGTCATCTATGATGATTGAGTCGACTCTGCAGTACTTCTTGGAATCGCCTACAATTAAATTCATCACTTCCTTTATTGTCATTGGGAGGACACACAACAACTCGGGTCGAAGATTCATCAACGATACCAATATTTAATGTAGTATATCAACAGCGTGGCTGACAACAAAGATTTCCTTGCATATAAAGTTTTTCGGAATGTTAATATTTTCACCGAGATTATTAGATTGATGTGTTCCATTTCCTGATTGAAGTAATCATTCAGAAAATGATCGTTCATTGACATTGGCTCGCATATTTAGGGTCAAATGAAGAATAATAAAGGAATTACAAATTTTATTCTTCTGAATGCTGGAGTGGGGCTACTTCCGTCATTGACTTCTAGCAGAATGTGGTGCCCACAAGTGGCGAGGTAACGCGTTAAAGTACAAAGTGTCCAACATACCCGACTGTCCCACAGACCCTAATTTACCCTACAATGTACCTCCAATGGTCCAATGGATTACCAAACACATCTTATACCTAAACGCCCTATTTCTACAAAATTGGTATTCAACTTTTTGACTATTTATTTTAAATAACATGAAGTAAATACACTTGGAAAAGTAAAGTACTGAAAGTGAGAGATTTTAATAAAGTGACATTTCAAACATCAGATAAGTTAGAAATGACAAAGCACACTGTTTTCTGTATAATTTTAAATTCCTTGCTAGCAAATATTTTGAATGCATCTCTCATATATTGTGCTTGAATTGTTGTTCTGGTATAAGGAATTACTTGCAAGTTACTTTGTCTCGAGAACAAAACAATATATTTTAAGTGGTGTTTGTTTACTTCTTTATAAATGATATTTGTTATAACATTGAGCAAGACAGAAATATCTTTCACGAGGCAATGCTTCTTTATCTGACATTTGAAGTGCCTTGTTAGAGAGCATATTATGGAATATGGAATGTAGAAAACGATCCGAATATTCTCTTCACGCTATTTCCCATACAAAAGCATCAATACTTAGACGTGCTTTCAATCAGAACAATATTTATTATTACCACATCGTTAGTAAGCGTATGAAATTTGTTGGAAGATAACTGAAAAATAATTCTCATAGTAAAATTGTAGGTCATTGTGTTTGAATAAACATTGTTTATTATGATGCGTTTTCCATCAATCATCTCCAGGCAATGTGGGGAGTTCCACATACTACAAAAACCTTCAGAAATTTTCAAAAAGTCACTTTATATGAACTGGTTGTATTACGTATCACAAGATTCTCCTTACTTCTTCAACCACTTTTTTTCAATTCAGAATGTATTCGCCAAACTTCTTGAAGACTTGCCAGATGGCAGTATCTGCACATGAAAGTAGTTATAGTTTTTTTTTATGAAATATGTCGTCTGCGTAAACTAAAGTCAGTAGTATTCAAATAATGTTTTCAATAATTACAGACATAATCGTTCGGAACTAGTGGAGAAAACTACAAGACAAAAATAGGAAAATAGCTGTGTCATTGTTAACAAGAAAGTGTCTTCTGATCCGGAGCTGCAATCGGGTGTGGGTTTGACTCCCACTTGGGCTGATTACCTGTTTGGTTTTCTCGTATGTTTTCCCGGGTAGGCGGAAACTGCACACTTTGATCCGGAAACTGCACACCGCTTTTCGAGGGACCCACTAATCCTATCCGGACACTGCACACTGATTCACGAGGGTTTTACTAATCCTACCCGGAAACTGCACAATTTACAAAATATATTTCTTTTGCATTTGGCTGACTTTACATTGAAACTTCGCTTACTTTCTTCCTTCATTGCTATGCAGTTTAATATAAAGCCCGGTTCAGACGGTGCTTGTTTTCTTGCTGGCTAGCAAGCTGGGTGCCGTGGTGGATACGATGCTGCCTTCCGTGTTGACTGCGGTGATGATTGTTGTTCTCACGGAGCTGGCTCTTTTCACAGTTCGAATTGAAAAATCATCTGCTGTTTCATCTATTGCCAACATTCATGGTAAAAAAGAAACTAAACCGTGAGTGGAGTGAAAAACAGCCAAAGTCCGATATTTAATTGCTGTTTCATAGAAATAGAGAATATAGAAAAAACAGGTTTAGTTGGAAAACAACGAACATGGCAACATGGTTTCAGTGGTGATACTATATCATCATTTTTGGTTCCAGCCTGCAAACCATCACGAAAAATAGCATGGAACCTACCCTCGAAATCCAGCAAGCTATTGTCGGACCATCGGATCTGTGCCCCTTCAGCGCTGTCGTCGTTCTTGAAAAAGTTAACGCCTGTACTCACTCCATTCCACCCGCTTTCCTCCCACCACGTTAAACAGCAGGCCACGAACCTTGCCGAATAGGGATGTTGTCAAACTTCCGTCAAACGATGTCATAAATAACTGGTCCTCCATGTTACAATATTATTTATTTCAATCAAAATACATCTTGTATTTCTACATTTCTTTAAAACCTAAATCCCATGTCTCGAATCACTTTCCGTAGTTTTTCTCTCCAACCTTGGAAATTATTACTTCTCTCGCAAGCTTCAGTAATTTCTTCAATGTTGAAACTTCTTCTTCTTCTTGTATCTTTCTTCTTAAAATACATCGGTCCATATCATCTACAAGAATTAAAAGTTCCCTTGGTCTGTTCTTCTCTGGTGATTCTAGCTTTTCATCTCCTGCACAAACTCCCTCTCTCCTGATTTTCTTTATTAGGAGATCTGACCTGTCTATATAAATTACATAAAAATGTTGTATTATTAGTATTAGTTAAGTAAGTAATTTTAATACATAATCAATTGAAATAAAATAAGCCTCACCTGTAATATTAGTTTCTCTTTTCGTTGCCTGATTTATGGGAAACAGATATTGACCTGTTTGTTTCTCTTCATCGCAAAATGCTATTACGTACTTGCTTAATAATATTTCTTTCGCCACTCCGTGCTACAGTATTCATGTTGATTTGACAACACTGGACTGCAAGTGCAAATATTGTAAACTGTCCCGCAAGAAGGCCAAAATTGTGAGTAGTGGGGAACAGAGAGGGAGAGAGATAGAAAAGAGAGAGAAAGGAATGCAGGGAGAGAAATGAATTACCGAGGCTGAGAAGGAATTAGGGTTCAGTTCGCATATCTTACGGGGACACAGATCCGATGGTCCGACTATAGCCATCAAAGGAGCCACCAGAGCGCATTACTTCCAGCAAGTGAGCACGCAGGCTAGCCATCAGCGCAGCCATCTTGGAATCCATTACAGAAACACGCACCGGGCTTAAGTCTCAATTTGTATGTCCAAAAGTTGATTCACGAATTTATACAATGAAGGATGACTGCTGTAAAAACTGACATTAAAATGCTTGTGAAATGATTCACAGCCATTCGTTGTGCGAGAGGTCGATGTAGTCATGCTTGCGCAAGATGGAAGCGGCGACCTATGAGTTTTCACCACTACAGCATGTATAGCTAGTTCAAAGTTTGTTACTACATTAGATGGAGTGAAGTTTTTCAGTTCTTGACTTTATAAAACTTACAATCCTCATACACCAGCGCTAAATTTCCCCATTCATTTTTACATGTAAACAAACGCTCCATTTCGAACAAAATTAAAATACTCTAATAAATTAAAACTATGTGTAGTATCGGCAAAGCAGGTAGAAAACATTTTGATGTGCAGTTTCCATATGACCATAATCCGGGTAGCAAATTTTGGTGTGCAGTTTCCGAACCCCGGTTTTCCCCAATCGTAAGGCGAATGTCAGGTAATTTACGGCGAATCCCCGGCCTCATCTCGCCAAATACCATCTCACTATCATGAACTCTATCGACGCTAAACATCTTAGTAGTTGATACAGAATCGTTAAATAACCAACTAAAAAAAAAAAAAAGCAAGAAGGTTAAGCGATCGCGCAAGCAAAATATGTTTTTATTCTGTAAGTCCATACTTTGAAGGTACAGTATGGACTTCCTGAATACTCAAATTTCTCTAAAGGATACCACTGGAAACTTTCCAAGTGCATGTTACGAAAGCTTTCATGAAGTCATGTATGTATGTATTTATTCACACTGCAATGGGTATATACCCGGTGGCAGTGGTAACTAATTACACTCAATAAAGACAATAATAAACACAATTAATAATAATACTAATAATTAATACTAACAATAATAATTAATAATAATAATAATAATAATAATAGTAATAATAATAATAATAACAGGGAACATCCTAAATTAAATGAAGCACGATCAGTTAAAATAACATTTAAAGTAAATCTAATTTGTACCTTAAACCTATGTTCGAACTAAAACCCACGAGTATGATATGTTCATATCTGCAGAAGTACCTTTCAACACTACACTCATTTCGCTGTCAACTCACTCACTGCACTGGAACTACGACACATTTCACTGATTCTATCCTGATTTCACTAACACTTGAAAAACATTTCACTGTTCAAATACTTTGCACTGCCACTATAAACTATAAAGCTTCACTGACAGGAACACGTTTCACTTACTCGACATACTTCACTGACACAACATAATTCTTCACTGGTAGAACACTTCAATAACAAAATATCAATTACACCATTTAAATACTGTGTATAATTATCGTCTATTAGTAAAGTACTTAAGCCTATTTTTAAATACATTTTTGGTTGTTGGTAAAGCCTTTAGTAAGTCTGCAGGTAAAGCATTCCAGTCCCTGATAGTACGATTGAGAAAAGAAAACTTTTCAGTGTCCGTCCTCTGTCTTCTTTCCCTCAATTTATAAGAGGGGTCGTGTCATCGCGAAAGAATTAATAGAATTCAAGGTTGATCTCAAAAATCACCACCACCACCACCACTACCATCACCACCACCACCACCACCACCACCACCACCACCACCAGTTGCTTCAGATGAAATTGCTGCAGTATCGAATCGGAGGAGGATTAATGCAATAGATAAAGTTGTTGCAATTCAACAGGAGAAATTAAAATATCTACACAAAAGAATGAAAGTGAAGATTATGATCTTATTTCGTCATTAATTTCAGGGGTTATTCATTGAGATATTTCAAACAGAAAAGCGTGATATAATTTTGCTCGTTTTTGCTTCCTTTCAGAGATAAAATGCTTTTATATTTAACATTTCATAGCGTATTTTGGGGGAGTCATTGATTTAATTCCCAATATGTTCAGTCAGTTTTTTACTTGGTTATTTAACGATGCTGTATCAACTACTAGGTTATTCAGCGTCGATGGAATTGGTGATGGCGTGATGGTATCTGGCGAGATGAGGCCGAGAATTCGCCATAGACTACCTGACATTCGCCTTACGGCTGGGGAAAACCTCGGCAAACCCCAACAATGTAATCAACCCATGAGCGAATAGAACCCACGCCCGAGCGCAACTCTCAATCGGTAGACAAGCGCCTTAGCCGACTGAGCTACGCCGGCGGATCTCAGCCATTTTAAGAGAGGAATGTATTATGATAATACTACGCAACCAAGGCGGGAACCGTTTTGTTTGGTGGCGCTGCGATTCGCTTCACAACACAGGCCGTGTTTTAAAGTCCGCATCAGATGCAAAATGAAGCACATGCTGAACCGCGTTCTTGTTTCATTATTATTATTATTATTATTATTATTATTATTATTATTATTATTATCACGCTTTATGTTATATGTTCGTATATATAGTTAACTTTATTGTTAGTTTTATTTTATCATATGCTTACACACATAGGAATCTATTCAGAAAACACACCACAACATCGGTGTTCGTAAAGAAGGAAACATGAATCGAAAGTAACGTAAACTAAAGTTGGTACTGTATTTTATACAATATTACATTTGATATACATTTCTTACTTCAGCATTTTAAAGTGGCCGGACTCCGGACATCATATATGAGGAAAGCACTCGGTATAAAACCATCACTACCAGAAGCATGGGCTACTGTAAGTCGTTGACCTGCAGTGGTATTTGCATAAACTCCTGACACGTTTACATCTTGCCAACATTTGTGGACAGTGTAATGAGTATGGAACCATGTTTCGTCCAGGTAAATGACGGGCTACTCTATCAGACCGTTATATTAGATACTTCCTTTTATCTTTATATTTTTTTAATGCAAACCCCATGGATAGTATGAGTTCTAATAAAGTTTCCTTGCGTCCTTTAAAACCTACCTCTCCCTCACAAAATTTATGCGACTTTCCTATTGTTGGAAGCTCTTTGTAGAGACTATAATATTTATGAACTTCTCTTCTTATGATACATTTGTCCATGTCGTCTAATTCAACTTTATTTCCAGGAGGTCGTCTAACTTTGCTTAGTGTCGATATTTCTACACCATTATCCTCACATTCTTTACCTTCCTTTCTTATCTTACTAATTGTTTCCTTATTTAACTTCACTATAGCTCCAGCACGCTCTATTGTCTTCGATAGAGGTAAGAATAAACCAGTTGTCTTTTCATCACAAAACTTTATGGCATTATAAATAATGCTCCGCGCTTGGCTACGAAACACACGTCTCCCTACATGCGGCATTGCGACCAGACTGAAACGCTAGGCATTGGATGTGACGACACTCCAGCAGTAAACATACTCAGCGAACACGGAGTTCCTCATTCTGCCACGACGGGTCCCGTCTTGGTCGCGTACTACATTATTGACGGACATCATTAGAAAGACATAATTTTCAAGACAATCTAAATGTATGTCAACAAAATGGCATACATAACCAGTTTTTTTTTTTTGGCAGTAATAGATTTCTTCTAATAAACATAACTACTGAGTTATTTCCATTTGAAAATCATCCGATTCCTCTGCAGCAACTTTTATAACATGTTTACGTTTTCCCACTATTGTTGGACGAAATTTAATTTTTTATACCCCATGCGCAGCTGCTTTGCCAAGAAGTGGGTTAAATCTATTTACGAAAGGCTTACAAACCCCAATATGCTGAGCAGGTGCTTACATGACAAGACTTTCCCCAAAGTTTTATTATTTTTCTGTTTCCTTCTGCATTCCCTTCATTTAACTGTAAGAAAGTACTAAGTGAATTCTGAATTAAACTGAGGGGAAATCGTAAATTTTTATTCCAAGAGCAGATGCATACCTTAAATATGAGTATGATATAGAATGTTCTGTAAATTTTCATTAACTAAAGATTTATGTATTTTGTGTTGTTTGGCATTATAGTGATATCAGTATGAAAAAATCATTGACAGAAATTAAACAAACAATTATTTGGATTAATCTTGCACAGGATAGCGACCGATGGTGATTTTATGTGAAGGCGGCAATGAACCTCTGGGTTCCTTAGAAGCCATAAGTAAATAAGCAATATTCGTTGCTATGGAATAACATTAAAACAAAACTTACATAGATTTTGAATATTAATTTATTGATACTTTAGTTCTTTACAAACAACGAAAACATTTCAACACAGTTATTTTGATACCCCAAAACTTCATGTGTGTTGCCACAAGCAGCATCTTGGCATTACCTGTCTCTTTCAATTACCTCCCACGTAACATTACGTAATTGCTGGGGAGTTATAGTAGCTATTGCTACTGTGTCTGGATTTCGCAAGTCTTGCAAAGTCGTTCGTGGTGTTGCATAAACAATGTTTTTCAAATGAGGAAATACAAAGAAATCCAACACTGCTAAGTCAGGTAACCTGGCTTGCTACAAAACAGGTCCATAGGTCCCTATTCAATGATCCCTACTCATTAATTAGGGAGAAACTATTCTAGAATTATGGGGAGGCGCCCCATTTTGTTGAAAAAAAAAACATATTGCTTATTACATTTAAAGGAAGTTTATCTAGAGCAGCGGTGACCAAAGCGGGTGTCGTGATTACATCGTGTAACCACAGACATTCAAACGGGTACGAGGAGTTTTCCTGTATATTGCTGTGTATTTCATTCACGTATTGAAGGCAAAGCAGTGGCGGTATCATGTCGCTCTACAAACTCCGTCTCTAGTACAAGCAGTAAGAGGTGGTTTCGTAAAGAATAAGGAGAACTTCTTTGTTGTTCTGTCGGACAAAATATAATACCTATGATTACTTTGCTCAATGGTTCAATTATATTATTATTATTATTATTATTATTATTATTATTATTTCCCACTAAGTATGTGTTTCTATAATTCTTCTGTACGTGCATGAATATTGATATTTTTAGATCTTTTCCCTAGAAGGATAAAATTATTAGGGCCGTATTCATAGACATTTTTAGCGCGGGCTTTCGGTGGATGATCAGCGTTTTTCGCATTCATAAACCAGTGTTAGCGATAGAATATGATTTGAATTCTGTACTAGTAACCAGTGGATAGCCGGGGCTAGCTTAGTACGCTCGTAGCGCGTGCTGCAAAATGTCTATGAATAGCACCCTTAGGTTTTATCTGAGTTTTAATCTTCTTAATCTGTAGATGAGGATAACTATTTATTAGTATTCATTTAATAATAATATTGTAGAAAAACTGATTCAATATTATGTGTCAACGAACTGTTAAACGCCAGGAATTGACTGTCTTAAATCATAGCCAGGAAGAGAAAAATGAGATAAATAAATGTAAGGAAGTCAGCTACCTAATGGGGTTTGAAAAACTTCGTGCTCTATAGCCTTTTAATAGAACAGAATTTCTCGAAAGAGTAATGATTAAAATAGCTTAAATAACTTGTCCATAAAAAGTTTTTAATTTTTAAAAACTACGAATTGCTCGACGAAGTATCGAGAGAAGAATTTAGAAAATTTCTGATTATATTCACGAGGAAGTTTAAAAAAAAGAAGCAAGAAAAATCTATATTATTCACTGGCTCTTGATGACAGCAGTAACATTCCTGATACAGCAAAGCTTGAGATTTTTATCCGCGGGATTGATCAAGATGTTAGTACAGGAACCACCACTGGTTGTAGCTTTCATGCCAACTACCTTTCCTCCGTCTCCTTACTTCATGGGTTGTCTGTCGCATGTAATCACTGCAGCTCGAGTTTTGGTCACCGCTGATATAGAGCATCTTCCAGTTCATTCTGAAGGGATCCAATATATCGCTAAGCATTTAACTGGCCTTCAAAATATATCGATCCAATTATTCCCGTATCAAAAATATCATCCAGCCATTGTTGAATTGATAAAAATCTGTCACTTCAAATCTGAACGTGTTATACATTTTTGGATTCAGAATTTAGAAAGGAGCAAAAATATGTACAGGTGTTGCATTTGAAATAAGAAAGTCAGAGAAATTTCTGGTTAAACCGAAAATGATATTTAAATAAGACTTGCAAATAAATGTTTGTGTATTTTATATCAGTTAAACACTTCCCCAAGTGTCAAGTAAATAGTAGCACAACTGTAAAATATGTTTGGGATTAGTGATGGGTCGTTCGCGAACGAACTGACTCTTTTGAACGACTCTCTCCTTCGAGCTAGTAACGAGCTAGCTCGCTCGTTGAGAGCCAGTCGTTCGCGAGGCACTTCCAGCTCCTTCAGCTCGCTACTCTCAACCAGCTCACAGCTCGTTTCGCGACTCCCGCTCTCGAATAACCAATGGCGTTCACTGCATGATCACGTGACATCTGTAGAAAGATAGAGAAGGTGAGACCGCGCCATACGCCAGTAGCGGACGGATGTGGAACTAATATTACGCGGCTTTCTATCAGCTGATGTGTGTGTGTGTAGAAAAATATACGTATAACCAGTGGCGGCTATTAACTTGTGGATTGGGAGAGCTGCAGTAGATTTCGGTACATACAAATTTCACTTCTTGATACCATTACTAATAAGTATAGGACAAAAATAAATGCACTACATATCGAAAAACCAAAACTTCCTGACTTAGCTGGGAGATGTCTTTAGGACCATTTGCTAATCCCTAAGAAAAACTAATACCATCGATTTCAGTCTGAATTTCAGATCGGCAAACACTCAACTTACAATCTACCAGTTCATTCTGAATTGTCTTAGAATAACCTTAAACAGTGACATGTTCCAAATGATTTTTGAGAGGCTCGTTTAGATCACTCACGAACTGTAGCAACCCACGAAACACATCAGGGTTCTTCGAATCGTTTTTTTCATGTCCCCTAAGGGGAAGTTCATATTGGCCACAAAATTTGATACAATCAATTTTTTTTAAATAATTTGACGATTTTTTATCACTTCTTGATTATGTTTGAGAATGTTTGTTCTGTTCGCTTCACTTAATTGCACAGCAGTGTGAGTTGCGTAACATAGCCAATGAAACAACATTTTTGAGGTCAGACTGCGAAGATTCGTGCATTTTGCTTTTTAGGGGCAAATGTCCTAAATCTGTCACACCACTCCTAGTCCATGCAGTATCACCAGCGAAAAGGGATTATAAAGAATGGACACTGAGCGAATTTTCCTGTGTTTTGTTTCTCTGTGCGCCAGCGGCTAGTTCCACTTTCAAGCGCTAGAGGTAGTGTAATCGAGCATACGTTAAGATAATTAATTGAGAATAGAGTTAAGGCACAGGATCCAAACATCGGCTACCTTTTTGCATAATCCAGTAACGCTTTGCTTCAAATAAATTAAAGTTAACAGCTTTTCCTTATTTCTCAGTGACAAACTAGTTGTAATAATAATATGTTATATTTCAGATATAATACATTATATTATAAAATAATATAATACATTATAAAATTAAGTATCGAATTCGTTTAATATTTGTATAATAATATAATATAGGTATATGGTTTTACTTCTCGTAAGAGTTTTGTTTTTCCATTTTCAGCGCTATCAAATCATTACATATTTTAATTGTTGTTGGGGTCAACGTCTCAACTCTCATTATAAAGGAACTCTAGAGTCTTGAAATTGCAGTTAATGAAGGATTTATTATTTTATGGATCCAATTTATTTTATTTGAGTACATAATGTAATTAGATGTATTAATTGTATGTGTTATATTTCCGCTGTGTCGACTGCTAGCTGGTGTGATGTCAGCACCAACTCTAGGTAGAAAGCAGAATCTGACGCTTTAGCTGGCTTGAAGGTCATTGAAATCAGTCCGGCTACATCAAAGGTACCGATGCGAAGTGTCCATTCTTTATAATCCCTATTCACTGGTATCACCACCGAAGAGAAGGCAAAGAAAACAAAAATACAGATTTTTTTTTGTTCATATCCACGTAACCACAAATGCTTAGCGTAAATTTCATTGTTATACTTCCTTACATATATGCACTATTTCGGCTGGATGAAGCTTAAGTAAGATTTAAGTCGGGTAACGGACGACTCTTTAATTTCATTTCAATACATCAATATTCTCGGCAAGGGAAAGTTGAGAAAAATAAAATTAATATTCTGTAATTCACACACGCTCATGCTTGCACATTTGCACTGGTTAAGTTACGGTATTAAGACGTCACACCACAGCAACACTCAGATATACTGATGGTCAACAATTTTCTAAAACTGGAAAAGAAGTCTCTTTCATATTTTACGTGCTATATCAAAAGGATTGTACTCGTGCAATCATTTTGAGTTAAGGCAAATATTAGGTTCTGCTGGAGGCTGGATATGTACGTAATAATAAGGTAAAAGAGAATATTAATTTCGTTATATTAACTCGATAAGATTCTACAACAATAAGTATGTGAAAAGAAAATAAAAATTTTGTCATTAAGTTTCAAGGGAATAGAGAATCCATTTGACGTAGCATTACAATAGCGGTGTGGGAGGAGAGGAAAGATCCCTTGGTGCCTGGCTCTGCAACCACTGCAGCGAAATATGGGTTTTAAACAGCAGCAGTTTTCCTCTGCTTCCCTTCACTTCTCTACCCCCTGACCAAGCAAGACACACTCTCTATGAGCTGACAATCCTGCAGATCCCAGGACGACTTTGAATGCAGTGTCAATTCCAATACAGTCGATGCGCAAAAGATTATGCATAAGATAATAGTACATATTCCCGGTCAGATGAAATATAAAGCAATTTACCAATAAAAGCTATAACAATTCTTCTAAAAATTAAAGTAAATATTATTTTTATTTTCCTGTCAAAGCAGGGAGAGCTGCAGCTCCGCAGCTCTTATGGACGAGCCGCCCCTGCGTATAACATTACATAACGTTTATGTTGCAGGCTTCGTTTTTTCATCTATTTTGTTTAACATAATATGATTGTCCCTTTTATCCTTCTGATTCCTAATGTCTTAGATTAGACTATTATTGACAGTTTCGATAAGTTACGCAACCAGCTCTTGAATGATGTCGTTCGCGAGCTGTCTAGCCTCTCGTGAACGAACGAGCTGGCAACCAGCTCGCGAACGAACTGTCTCTTTTGAACGATTCTGTCTTGGGAGAGCGAGCTGATGAGCTAGCTCGCGCCTAAGAGCCTGTTGGACCTATCACTATTTGTGATCTATCAGAATCGAGTTATACTCGGTATATCGATTATTGAAATTAGGTTTGCAATATCAATAAGTTATATCGCTATTATTTCTCACATCCCTTGACTGCCAGTGTATAAAAAAATTACAAACACCAGTTCTTGATTATACAATTCGATAGCTAAATCACAACTACAAATCCGCATTAATAACCAACATCCCGACAGATCGCTTTTATAAGTAAACTTCATTATATCATTTATATTCTAAGGAATACAAAAATGTATAAAGACAAATTTTAACATTTAAAACGTAGCGTCACTATGTTGCTTTTTTATTTAAGGTCCACTTAATTTCAATTAGTATATAGTAAATTTCATGTGCATTATTCCAGGATATTTACATTACTATTTACCCAGTGTCAACGAAACGGAAGAAATCGTTGTACAATAAAATACCTTACTATAATAATACCGGACAGCTAGCAGTTCTGTGCGCGAACGACGTTGGTGCTGCTACCTAGGCGGCCGGTGTGGCGATACTCGCGAAACAAGCTGTAATCAACTGCAATATATATTGTTGATGGGTTAGTTAATAGTTTTATTAATTAGTGCTGTGTTAAAATGTCAGGGTGTATATGTGCTGTTTATAATTGCTACAAAATTACAGCATTACAAATTGCTCCAAATCGTACTTTCGATTTCCGAGGGATCATAAAACGTGAGTCAACAACATTCTTTAGTAGGCCTAATTCCTTCGTCTTTGTGTTGATAGAAAAATACAAATTAGCTTTTTTATTTAGACCTAATAAATGAATAGAAGTTACAATGTATTGGAAATTTTAAGGTTTTATCCAAAGACGTTTTATAGTTTAACCTAGACTCACTACGAGCGCTGTTCCTCGACCAAAAATTGAACACTTTCGCGCATCTCCATCTTGAGGGTGAGTGCCATGTGACTACAATATGTTTACATCACGATTGCGCCTAATTTGAAACAGGCTAACATAGAAAGTTATTCAGTATTATTGAATGTGTTAGAAGTAAGTGCGAATTAATTTAATCAATAGTGTGTGTATAGTGTTTATATAGTCTAAATGAATCGTTCTCCTGTGATATACGTGAAATCACAGTGTAGGCATACTACTGTGCTAGATAATATGAGGCCTATACAAATAGTGTTTATATAGTATTTTAATCATATTTCTTTGTTATAAGTGAAACCATCGTGTGCTCTTGTGCAGCATACAACTGTACAAATAATGTTCTTTTATCATTTATTTTCATCGTACTCCTATACAAATTCCCTAAGTGGAATCATGGTACATAGTTGTGCCGCATACAACTGTACGAATCGACGTAAGAAGGATTCGGAAATTTCTTTTCACAAGTAAGTTAGTTACATATTGTATTAGGATATTGTAAAATGACTGAGAACATTAGTACATATTTATTGTGTTAATAGAAAATAATGTTTTATAGGAGTAAGAGCAAACTTTCTTTTTAGGTTTCCATTGCAAAAGCCTGAGCTTCTCAGTAAATGGTTATCTGCTGTTAAACGCGATAAATTTATACCATCAATTCACCACCAGTATTGCTTTGCATAAGAAGGTAGTTAGACAGCATCTCTCTAAATCAATTTTATTTATGAATCAATAGGTGAGTGCAAAATAAATCTGGTTAAGTATTTTCATACTATCTAGATATGGCCTAGTTACAATATTTTGACATTCTTGCACATTTTCGATTTAATAATAACAGTTTATGCATTTCCTTGTTTATTGAAATATTTATTATTAGGCCTAAGCAAAATGCACAGAGTGTACAAGATTAAGTTAATGTCCTAACTCGATTAATTAAATATTTCAGGAACTCCATCGGTACGGATTTGATGAATTGTGTAAATATGAATAGGCCTAATCACGAAGACAAGAATTTTTAATTGACAGTTTTAGCATAACAGCTTAATATTTGTTGTTCACAAAGATGACGATTACTGACTGATAGTTCCAGTTTCTTCAATTATTTGCTGTTGTAGACTACTACAGGAATGCAGGTGATTACGTTTCACTGTTTATATTTGTTTTTATCCTTGTTACTCTTTTAGCTTATATTTGGTTGTTTTTTATGGTATAGTAATAAATCTTAGTGTCTTTTGCGGTTGCGTTCTATCAGCATTACTTTTCGTCCGCTATTTTTCACGACCGCAAGATGCATACAATGTGCAAGATTAAGTTAATGTTCTCACTCGGTTATTGAAATATATTTCAGGAAGCCCATCCTACGGATATGATGAATTATGTAAATATAAATACGCCCAAGTCACAAAGACGACGAAGATTATTGACTGACAGTTGCAGGATTAATATCTTTGATTATTTGATGTTATACCACAAGAATGCAGGTAATTACGTTTTACTATTTATATTTGTCTTTATCCTTGTTACTCTTAGGCTCATGTTTGGTTGTTTTTATGTTGTATAGTAATAAATCTTAGTTTGTTTTACGATTGCGTTCTATCAGCATTGCTTTCCGTCCGCCTCAAGATGGCGGCGAGCGATCGCTTCAATTTGGGTCCAGTCGTATCTTCTGCGCAGCTGGCAGTGTAGGGACTTGGTTTTATCAAATGAAGTTTTATTGTTGTCCACATGCCTTTACTATACAAGCATCAGATTACTATCAATTTTACATTTGCAGTTGTCAGCAATGCGTATATAATGCATTATTGTAAATTCATTTTTAATGTAAGAATTGATTTTGTCTCACTAAACCAAAGAAAAAATATGTAACAATTAATTACGGAAAGTAATATAAAGTATGCAATACTTCTCATAATATCAGCTTTGATATAAGATATAATTTTACATTAAATATTATTCAATATTTCTTAAGTGTTTAATATATTATTCCACATTAGTAACTCACGTTTTAAACAATAGTCAGATTCCCGCAATGTTAATATTTGTATTTGTGGACGTAATTCAACGCCGCTCCGTTAGATGTCAGGTCAACGAAATTTCGCACTCACATCAATGCTGCTATACTTGGGAAGGTCTATGTTGGCAGAGCTACCTGATGCCTTGGGAAGGGTCAGGGAGGGTGAGTTGAACTAATCCTGGGACACAAGACACTTGTATAACAGCATTTCCTCGTTCTTTCCTCCCTCTCCCTCCCCAAACCAGTCCATCAGGAGACGTTGTCAGTGGTGGATGTTATTACAACTGTGTGTTAACAACATTTTTTCAGTGTAGTTTCAGAAGGTGCCTATAATCATTTTATAATTAAAATGTCACAAGTATTGTGCTTTATAACCGTGTTCCGCTTATAAGTATAACAAAAGAAATAGCTATAACTTCTGAATTAATACAAGTATATAGTTGAAACCAACTGCTACAAAGAATGAAAACTGGGAATTTTTGTTACCTTATGTTCCATAAACCTCAACATGGCTTCCATTGGTGGCACGGGAAATATCCAACCGGTATTCAACCTCGACCCAAGTGTTATGAAGCATCTGTGGTGTAACATTGTTGACAGCAGCATAAATTCTTTCTTGTAAGTCTGCCAAATCACGTACTGGCGTCCTGTAGACCTGGTCCTTAACAAACCCCCACAGGAAAAAATCAGGTGGTGTTAGATCTGGTGATCTGGCAGGCCATGTGATGTACGGTGATCCTCTTCCGATCCATCTTGCAGGGAATTGTTCGTCTAAGAATGTGCGAACCATGTTGGCAAAGTGTGGTGGAGCCCCATCTTGCTGGAAAATTGCTCCATCTGGGAGTTGTGGCACAGCATACAGTTGCAACATATCCAGGTACGTGTTTGCAGTGACTGTCTTTTCAGCAAAGAAATAGGGACCAATGATTCTGTCACGCATGATCCCACACCAAACATTCCATTTAGGGGAATCCCGTTGGTGTTCAATTACGACACTTGGATTTTCCGACCCCCAGATGCGACAATTGTGTCGGTTTACTTTTCCACTGACGTGGAAGGTTGCCTCATCTGAGAAACAGACTCGAGTTAGAAATGTGTCGTCATCGTCCACTTTATCCAACATTGTTTCTGTTTCCAGTTTATCATTCGGCGTAATCATCTGATGAAGTTGCAGCTTGTACGCTCGCAAACGCAATCTTTTATGGAGCACTGTATGCACTGTTGTTGGTGGGATGTTCAACTGCACACTAGCCTGTCGAATGGATTTCCGCGGGCTTCTCTGAAATGCCTCGCGAATGCGTTCGACATTTTCGTCAGACACTTTACGCTTGGAATGTTTACCTGCATTAGACAACAAACTTCCTGTTTCTCTGAGCTGCCTATCCCATTTCATTATTGAGACGTACGTCGGTACAGCTTCCCTCGGTCTAAGATTGTACTGATGGCGAAACAAGCGCTGTACACGAATTATGGATCTATGTTCTGCTAATGACAGCACACAAAAGGCTTTCTGCTGTGGCGTCCACATGCTGACTGACTAAAGATACGATACGAATTCTCTTATTTAATGATCTGCGCATGCGTGAGTCTTCTAAAAATAAGTAACAACAATGGATTAAAACTTCCCAATTTCCTCTTTACAATGGTACCAATCTTAACCCATTTGCATGCATTGTTATGAAATTATAACTATTTCTTTTATTATACTTATAAGCGGAACACGGTGTATTAGGCCTACTTGTCCTAGTGTTTGTGATTCTTGGTGTAGGAACATGAGGCGGTGGTACGATCATCCACTCCTCCTCTTTATCTTTCTTATATTGGCTGCTTTCGCCAGGTGGAGGGCACATTGGAAAGGATTGGATGTGCGCAGTGCAAGACTTTTAGAAATGAATAGTGTGGATTTGTAAAACAAATATAATTAACAATAATAATTAACAATATACATAAATGGAAAATGAAATAACAATAATATGAAATAGGTGAATGAAAGTAGAAAAAACTAATCTGAAATGGTATCCCCAGAATATGTAAATCATGAAAGTATCACAAGGCTGAGGCCAACACACTTATAAGTGATGAAACAATCTAATATGGCCGTCTCTCGACAATCAGTAACTAATCTATTAACCATATGTTCATGAACCACTCTCTAAATATATATATATATATATATATATATATATATATATATATATATATATATATATATATATATATATATAAACTGTCTGAGTATGAATCTGAACACAACACCCAGCCAGCACATTAACTTAATACATGATCCATTCGACCATAGATACCACTCAGTCTGACTAACCAAACTATAAATACATGTACACTCAATAAGAGAGAAACTCTACCCAGCATAAGGCATTACATGACTGATCACTATACATTACCCATTGCACATATTGCTCACATAAACTGTGCAAATAGCACTAACACAAATCTCTGCACTTTACAAAATGAACACCCAACGGAGAGAGAGAGAAGGATGGAGACAGATACACGTAATAAGTAAACGGACGATAATTCCAACCTCAACGATCATTTAAATAGCAATAAACTCGACGCATATGATAACAAAATAGCGGCGAAGGAAACCAATAATGAAATGGAGCAGGGATTACACTAAAACCATATGTGAGACCGTAATCGCTGCCTTATCACTCTAACCGTCTCGGAACATGAACTCACGTTTCAAATCAAATCTCCTTACATAATCCCCAAATACAATTTACCTCAAACACATATATATCCCACAAATATATTACTCGATGCAAATACAAAACTTGCCCCCAAGACGTATCACTAGCAAGCGATGTTTCAAACTACGATCCACTAAAATCCCAAACACACACGACGCAATATAACTGCTCCACTGATCTATCTCAAGCGCGTACAAAGCCCGAGTCAGTTGTCCATATCTGCCGCGTACTAAAATGCTAAATCTTATTAAATGTTTATGTCGCGTACGAGAGCCTAAGTCTTGCTAAGTGTATCTGCCGTGTACCGGAACCCAAGTGTCGTTCCGTGTATCTCCGTTAAAACAGGTAAACTCTCTCCCCCTCTATCCTCGTGAGACGTAATGAACCGGCCAATAGGGTTATTTGGAAAGAACAAATGAAGGGATTGATAGCGCTATCTATACTGTGCAGAGGCGTATACTGGTTAAAGGGTTTGGGCTACCGCTGACCCTATTATTACACAAAATAAATCTAACAATTACTTTAATTTTAATTACTATGGTAAAACTAATAATACAAAATTATTACATTATGTTATATTATAAACTTTTTCTTTTGTAATTTCCTTGGGCTACCGCCGGTAGCCCCGGTAGCCCGCAAAATACGCCCCTGATACTGTGACGTCTGAGAGCGCTCTGACGGATGAAGTGACGTACTAGATGAACGGCCGTGGTAGTAGGCACGGCTCAAAGAAGAGGAAAGCCACTGCAGTCTGACGCCAGGGAAATAGTGTGCAATGTACATAGGTTTTTCGTAGAGGAGTACGATGCCTTGAAAATCGGAAATCCTACAATAAGCGTATTCGAAGTAGCAAAGCGAACTGCTGCTGCGTGTGGAGTATCTGAACGCACTGTTTACCGTATCCTAAATGAAAAGAGAGAAGCAGATGAATCAGGAAGAAAAGTGTCAACTCCGGGCAAAAAGCGGCCGCAAAGAACTTCCACGAAAACCAGTATAGACTCATTCACTGCTGCCGCCATCAAGAGGCAGATTTACTCCCTGTATAAGGCTGATTTCATTCCTAGTGTGGAAGATATTCGTGATGCTCTCGATAAGTCTGGCTTATTTTCTGGCAGTAAATGGTCGGTGCGGGAATTATTAAAAAAACTTAATTTCCGTTACGCTAAGAGTAACTTCGGACGGAAGCTTCTGCTAGAGAAACCCGACATAATTTCTAAGCGATTCCATTTCTTAAGGATGATGCGCGACTTAAGAATAACCGGCCGCCCTATCGTTTACCTAGACGAAACATGGATAAATATCAATCACACGAAGAGCAAAATTGGGATTTGTGACGATGGTGACATACTTCTGAACGTGCCCTTAGGAAAAGGAGGACGATTTATTATTGTGCATGCTGGATCTTCCTCTGGATTTATACCAGGAGCCTATCACAGTTTTAAGTCAAAATCTACCAACGATCCCCATGAGGAAATCAACGCCGTTAATTTCAAACATTGGTTCGAAAACAAACTCCTTCCGAACATTCCACAAAACAGCATTATAGTAATGGACAACGCCTCTTACCATTCTGTACAGTTAAATAAAGCTCCCACTTCTGCATCTTCTAAATCAGACATGCAGCCTTGGTTACGTCAGAACAACATAGAGTACGACCCAAAGGCGACAAAAATCGTACTGTACGACATAATAAAATTGAAAAAAGAAAAAATGGTAAGGTACGAACTGGATACATTAGCTCAAAGTGAACCACACCGGCATACCGTAGTACGACTGCCACCATACCACTGCAATTTTAGTGCCATTGAGTTCATCTGGGCTCAAGTGAAAAATGATGTCGCCAAACATAATGTATCTTTCAAATCCAGTGATGTTATAAAATTATTTGAAGAAGCGTCGTCCATGGTTACTTCAGAGAATTGGAAAAATGCGTGTTAACATGTTAAAAAGGAAGAGGATTTTTATTGGGAAAGGGATGGAATGATAGACAAGGCGGTGGATCGTTTCGTAATAAGTTTGGACTCTGATAGTGACGACGATGACGGTGACGACAACATGGAAGTAGAAGTAGAAGAATCCGCCACTGCACATACAAACAGTTTCATAGAAGGTGACTGTCTCTTGCCACCATCCCCCCCGCAGAGTTCCGGACAGCCACTGAGTGAGTGAGAGGTAAGAAATATATCTTTCTCTGTCTAAATTTCTCTGCCAACTAAAGAATTCTATACTATAGTATACAGCTGTCCGGTATTTTTATAGTAAGGTATTTGCTAGCAGCATTGACGTGAGTGCGAAATATCACGGACCTGACATCTAGCGGAGCGGAGTGGAATTACGTCCACAAATACAAAATATTAACATAGCGGGAATCTGACTAGGCCTATTGTTTAAAACGTGAGGTACTAATGTCGAATAATATACGAGACACTTAAAGAAAGGTTAAATAGTATTTAATGTAACATTATTTTATATCAAAGGTGCATATTATGAGAAATACTGCATGCTTCATATTATTTTTCGTAATTAATTTTATTGTTGCGTATTTTTTCTTTGCTTTAGCGAGACAAAATTAATTCTGACATTAAGAAAGAATTTACAGTAAGGCTTTATATACCCATTGCTGACAACTACAAAGATAAAATTGGTAGTAATCGGATTGTTGTAATAATTAGTAAAGGCTTGTGAACAACAATAAAACTTATTTTGATAAAGCCTTAAAATTTCCAATATATTTTAACTTCTATTCATTTATTAGGCCGAAATAGAAAAGCTATTTTTTTTCTATCAACATAAAGACGAAGGCATTACGCCTACTAAAGAATTTTGTTGACTCACGTTTTGTCATCCCATACAAAAAGTACGATTTGAATCAGTTTGTAATGCTGTAATTGTAGCAGTTATAAACAGCACATATACACCCTGACATTTTAACACAGCACTAATTAATAAAACTATCTACTAGCCCAGCAACAATCTACATTGCAATGGATTACAATTTGTTTCGCCGGTTTCAGCACACCGGTCGCCTAGGTAGCAGCACTAGCGTTGTTCGCGCTCAGAACTACTACCTGTCCGGTATTATTATAGTAACGTATTTGGTACAAGTTGTGCGAATGACGTTAACAATGAATGTTCACAACTTATTCCATTTAAAAGTACAAGTTTAATGTCAACCCAAACAAGATTTATATACGAACTTTTGAAATGCTGATATGTCTCCCTCTTCGCAGTCTCGGTGTTTCACCGATGGTGTGAACACCTTCTCGTTTACTAAGTCAGCTATTTTATAGCTAGAGCCTAGAACTAGCGTTTTTGGACAACGTTTTCTACATGAGCGAAAAGCTACAAATCTGTCTCTTTTACTTAAAAAGACACAAACAACAAAAAGAATAATTAAATAAATTGTAAACTGTACATAGATTTCCGTATTCATCATTCTTCATATTCCAGAAAGTTATCATTATCAACAACTACTAAATTTTATGCTCATCAATAATAAAAATTAAATGCGACAACAATGCCTTTTACTCCTCCTTATTCGGAGTATCTCGTATATTATTCCACATTAGTACCTCACGTTTTAAACAATAGTCAGATTCCCGCCATGTTAATATTTGTATTTGTGGACGTAATTCCACGCCACTCCACTAGATGTCGGGTCCGTGATATTTCGCACTCACGTCAATGCTGCTAGCAAATACCTTACTATAAAAATACCGGACAGCTGTATGCTAGCAGCATTGATGTGAGTGCGAAATTTCGCGGACCTGACATCTAACGGAGCGGCGTGGAATTACGTCCACAAATACAAATATTAACATTGCGGGAATCTGACTTTTGTTTAAATCGTGAGTTACTAATGTGGAATAATATATGAAACACTTAAGAAATGTTGAATAATATTTAATGTAAAATTATTATCTTATATTAAAGCTGCATATTATGAGAAGTATTGCATACTTTGTATTATTTTCCATAATTAACTGTTACATATTTTTTCTTTAGTTTAGTGAGACAAAATCAATTCTGACATTAAAAATGAATTTGTGCGAGATCGTGCGTATTTGCTTGATTTCCGCACAAAACCAACCAGCGGTAAGTCTAAAATTCCACATTCAGTATTCCCAACCTAACACACATAAGAATTTCCCTCTTCTTACCGCTTAAGTGACATATTGATTTTACTGCTTTAGGCTTTTAACATATTATTTTTAGAGACGTTCAATATAGTAATAATTATAAATTGGAAACTTACCACTGCAATTTCACCTAAATTGCACTGTTTATTATTGTTTTTAAATATTTGTAAAAATTAAGTAAACTCTAAATCATTACATAACCTTACCGTCTGTTTTAAGTTCGCATTTATAGACTGGGGGAAAAAAAAGACAGACGTATATCACGGCCTGCTGGAGTATAGTAAACACAGAAAACATTTTAAAGCAACAATGTTGAAGATAGATATTTTTGCTTTACAAATTTGCCGTCATTGAACAGAAACCAAGATGAGATTTCATTGCAACTAATTAGAATTTCCTCTTTCAGGTATGTAATAAACGATCTTCGCACAAAATAATGTATGATACACGAGCGGTACGTTTTCTTTCAATTCTCGGAAATTAAAAAAGCTCAACTACGTTTCGCTTTCTCAAACTTTTCCTCGAACATGAAAACTTCAACATACCGCTCTTGTAACGCATATTACTATTGTCAGGTTTACTACGCTGCCATCTAGTTGTTACACAAGGAGTTACGTCATAATTCCCATTTGAATTGCATTAGCGACTGTACTGCCATCTCGTGTTCGTTTACGGCGGACGGATGGCGATCCTGGCGGTTGTTCTCTTCAAAGTGCAAACGATTTTACATAGCGGTGACCTATCTGTTACATATATGATCTAGGATGATAGGAAGAGAGGAAGTATTTCAATGTAAGTTTACAAATGCAGGTGGAGTTGAACATTGACTTACAATAATTATGTCTAAAAAAAAAATTATCTGGGGTCAAAGTGAACAAATAAACATGCGACTCAGTGAGTAGTGAAGAAATGGGCATAAAGGTGATTACAGAAGTGAGGAGAGGTAGAAGTGATTGTAATTGGAGATGAAAGTGAATGGTTATGATTAAGTAGTGTTGGTAAAAGAAAGTATACAAATTGGGGAAATTTTAAACGATAGAAAGTACTTCAGTATAAGATGTGGTGGTGATCCATTAGTAAATAAGAACTGTAGAAATAATTATCAAATATGAAATTAAAATATAACAAAAACGAATACAATACGGCCAACATTTTTCAGACATAGGATTGAAAGTATTCATGAGAAAGGCTCACAATACGCATAGCAGATGAGATAATGTTGGAGAATAACGATGATTTAACTTCATAAACCTAACATAGACTTTGTCCACCGCAAATTTCACTCAAATACACAGGGACAAAACTTGAATCTCCGATACTGAAAATCAACACTTCTTCGATCAACTAGTAGTGGAGGACTGGGCACCAAGAGCGAATTCTATTCTCTCACGGCAAGCCATATTACTATCCTTCAAAGTCTTTCTTTCCCGCCGAACATAGTGCGTTGATGTCGTAACGGATGAATATTAAGCGTCCCCGTTTAGAGTCTGGATTCGCTCCCGTTGCCCAGCCCTGTAATAGTGTGTACATGTAAGTATATGATTAAGCCTTTGCAATCACATATGTTACACGGAAGTTTTACTTGAAGCAAGTAAAGAGATAGGTTTGGAAGTAAATCCCGAAAAGACAAAGTATATGATTATGTCTCGTGACCAGAATATTGTACGAAATGGAAACATAAAAATTGGAGATTTATCCTTCGAAGAGGTGGAAAAATTCAAATATCTTGGAGCAACAGTAACAAATATAAATGACACTCGGTAAGAAATTAAACGCAGAATAAATATGGGAATAAATATTCGATTGAGAAGCTTTTGTCATGTAATGTGCTGTCAAAAAATGTGAAAGTTGGAATTTATAAAACAGTTATATAACAATAGAAAAGGTCCAACGCAAGGCAGCAAAATATGTCAAAATGGGAAAGGGACATGGTGAAGAGATAGTAAAAGACTTAGGGTGGGAATCTCTCAAATCAAGACGACGAAAAACCAGACTCACCGCATTGTTTAAGGCAGAAATGGGACACAAAGCATGGACCGACATCAATGCTAGATTAGTAACACCTTCATACTTAGGCAGGGCAGATCATATTAGGAAGTTTAAATGTAGAAAACAAAAAACGGACGTGGCAAAATCTTCCTTTTTTAACCGCACAATAGTAGACTGGAACAGCTTACCTGCGGCAATATTTCAGGGTGGTCCTCTCAAAATCAATACATTTAAGGAACGGTTGAGAAGATTAGACTGAAAATGTAATTGTAGGTGCAGTGTAAATATCTAAGTTGTGGCATGTAATTAATTAAGTTGATATGTAATTAATTAAGATATGTAATTTAGTTGATATGTATATAAATTAAGGTTATATGTAATTAATTAAGATGATATTTAATTAAGTTGATTTGTAATTAATTAAGGTGATATGTAATTACTTAAATTGGTAATAGTTGGGTGAAATAGAAGTACTTATAAGTTAGGTTTACTTTTGCTTATTGTAGACGTTATTATAGAATATTTTTTATTTATAGTGCTAGGTTTATTGCATATATTTATTTTATAGTTAGAAATAAATTTAGGTTTATTTTTTTTTATTTTTTTATTTTTCTTTTATTGCTTGTAATTATTGTAGAATTATAATGATATTCTTGTATATTATATATCATTGCCACCGGGTGTATACCCAATTGTAGTGTTAATAAATACATATACATACATACATACATACATACATACATACATACATACATACATACATACATACATACATACATACATACATACATACATACATACATACATACATATTACGGTACCGGTTGTTCTGTGTGGTTGTGAAACTTGACTCTCACTTTGAGAGAGGAACAGAGATTAAGGATGTTTGAGAATAATGTTCTTAGGAAAATATTTGGGGCTAAGAGGGATAAAATTACAAGAGAATGGAGAAAGTTACACAACGCAGAACTGCACGCATTGTATTCTTCACCTGACATAATTAAGAACATTAAATCCAGACGTTTGAGATTGGCAGGGCCTGTAGCATGTATGGACGAAACCAGAAATACATATAGAGTGTTAGTTGGGAGACCGGAGGGAAAAAGATCTTTGGAGATGCCGAGACGTAGATGGGAGGATAATATTAAACTGGATTTGAGGGAGGTGGGATGATGATAGAGACTGGATTAATCTTGCACAACTGGCCATGATCGTTTGGCCAAACACCTGCATAGAATTGGAATATATCAGTCCCCTAACTGCCCATTGTGCAAATCAAACCAAGAAAATGGATTCGGAACACCTCAAAATCTGTGCTTCAGTGGCTGATCATGATAATATCTTTGAAAAATATTGGAGTGCAAGAGGTCAAATGACTTTATTACCAAACGCCTGGCATTAAGAAACAACAACAACAATCTTGCACAGGATAAGGACTGATGGTGGGCTTATGTGAGGGCGGCAATGAACCTGCGGGTTCCTTGAAAGCCACTTGTAGGCCTAAGTAAGTAAGTAACCACATATCTGTCCATTTCCTAATAGAAAATATAGTTGACAAATAATAACTAGTATTTAATACTAATGCATGCTACCAACTTATCATCAATTACAATATTGATTTTACCTGAAACTCTTCCCTTCAGAGCCAGAGAAAATGTTTTAAAATTCTCAACACGGCAGAAAAGGCTAGACTCATATCACACGAAAATAATCGACCTGAATTGAGGTAATCTTTAGAGACGAGCCCTCTGAACAAGAATTACCGTCACGCACACAGATATCGTTAAATCAGGTTCCCTCATTCCTCATGAGCGCTATGAATAAGCTATCCAAAGCGATAACTAGCCTCTACGTGATATGAAATCCACCCTCTCATGAACATTCAGTTCACATGAAAGAATTTTAATAGTAGATCTACCAAGATAAACCTTTACTAGACGAAATGTAAACTGAACGGGTTTCCAAGCAGTATGACCCAATTCAAAACGAAGTAAGTCCACCAAACAAGTACGGTTTTGGTTGACATTATTTCGGTGTACTTCCATTTTCCCTCCTTCCTCAGCGGTAAATTACTGCACAGTAGAATCGAGGATATTGTGTACATCTGAGTAAATGATCTACGGTTCAAGTACTGTCGGAATCTCTGGAGTCAGAATATCTGAATACGGTATGAAGCAAATAACATACAAATTCTTATATTTGTTCTTCGCCATAGTCCAAATGGTAAAGAAATCAGATTAAATTTCATGGATGGAAATTCGATTTTAATTTTCCTTCAAAAATAATGTTTGTTGTCCTTATTTGTGTTCATTTTCTATTGTCTTAATGGAGCCCTGTACCACCCAAGTGACATCAATTACAAGACCTGCCATTTGTGAATGTTTAGTGCTGGTTCCCAATCAGTGTGTATATGATCTACAACAAAATGTCTCAGCATTCGCAATGTCTATAAGGTGGAAGTGAAATAACCTTGCAGATTGAAAGGGACGACAGTGTACACGTAAATGAATAGAAAACTTATATTACGCTTTGTGATTAAATGCACGGTTAATTAGAAAATTAAGTTTGAAGTTTCTGCAGTCCGGCAACATCGTCGCTAACAAACTCTTCTCGTGATACAGACGTAAAGGTGACGTAAGTAATGTTAATGTAACCATGTTCACTATATCGTATCGCACGCATCGGCTTTCGATAAATCCGTCCAAGTTTCTCAGATGAGCAACTTTTCCGATGCGTGCGATCATGGCCTTCTTTAATAAATCAATTTTAATTTCTCACGGATTTTAAATTATAATTAGTTAGGTAACTTCTATTAAATTAAGTTTGAAGTTTCTGCAGTCCGGCAACATTGTCGCTAACAAACTCTTCTCGTGATACAGACGTAAAGGTAACGTAAGTAATGTTAATGTAACCACGTTCACTATATCGTATCGCACGCATCGGCTTTCGGTAAATCCGTCCACGTTTCTCAGATGAGCAATTTTTCCGATGCGTGCGATCATGGCCTTCTTTAATAAATCAATTTTAATTTCTCACGGATTTAAAATTATAATTAGTTAGGTACCTTCTATTAAGTTAAGTTTGAAGTTTCTGCAGTCCGGCAACATTGTCGCTAACAAACTCTTCTTGTGATACAGACGTAAAGGTAACGTAAGTAATGTTAATGTAACCACGTTCACTATATCGTATCGCACGCATCGGCTCTCGGTAAATCCGTCCACATTTCTCAGATGAGCAACTTTTCCGATGAGTGCGATCATGGCCTTCTTTAATAAATCAATTTTAATTTCTCACGGATTTTAAATTATAATTAGTTAGGTAACTTCTATTAAATTATTTATTTCATTTTGTAATTTTGCGCAGCCGTTGATACCATTTTGATTTCCTTGTTTACTTTTAAAGATGACACCATCTGGATGCTGTCCATCCCTTCTTACGCATACTTCTTCCACTTCTGCATTGCGCGCTGGACCATGTCAGGAGGTATCGCAGCAATTTGCTGCTCAGTATCCTCTTTCAGTACATTAACTCTGTGAGGCCTGTTGACGAACACTTTCTCTTTGAGCTACGCCTAAAGGAAATAATCGCAAACGGAAAGATCAGGTGACCGAGCAGGCACGGAAGGTCAGCGCGCTGGGAAATGACATGCCCTGGAAAAATAAAATTTCTCGCACAACGTTCATGAAAGGCCTCGACGTACGGGCGTTCGCACCAACTTGCCGGAACCACAATGTTTGTGGATCAATTCCACGTCTGTGTAATTCTGGTGTGAAGAAGTTGCGCAGCATTTGCACACAGAGATCTGAATTCGCTGTCATTGCCCGGTCATCTTCCTCAATATATATATACATACAGAATGTCATATGTTCAGTGTGCCGTTCTCGTGGATTTGAGTGCAATAACGGACGTTCTGTTTCTTAAAAATTTAAGTGTGTTTCGTCACTCATAAGCAGGCTTCGAGACTTCGGACCCAATAGAGCAGTTCAGTGGGAAATCCGCATAACGGCGTACTGAGTACAGTGGTAAAGCGTACAGTGGGTGGGGGTACTGTGGAATGGATGCCAACAAATACGCAAAGGAAAACGATCTGGATTTGAAGGTTCTGACGAAAAATTTGGTTTTCATACAAACTGTGTCTGAAGCTATTACACAGTTAGAAAAGTCAGAGCAAGAGATGCCGGAAGCCCTCAAATTAATTTAGAAAATGATGCAGAGAATTGAGACATCAAGTACACCGGTTACTGAACGTGTAAAACAGAAGTGGAAATCAATTTTATATCAAAATAACGGATATGGAACATTGTGTAACACAAACAGCAAATTAGTGGACATAGAATCACCCGAGAATAAAGGACTGTCTCTTAGAGACTGCAATGATGTTAGGTTTTTTTTTCGTTTTACTCCTATCACGTCATGCGACGTAGAGCGCAGCTTTCTACAGTACAAACTTTGGCAGATAACCGAAAAAGATTTACGTTTGAGACACTGAGAACGTATCTTGTAGTAGGTACATTGCAATTCGGTACTGTAACTGCACTTCCTAAAGACGACCAATGGGATAAATGAAAAAATTAAAATTGCTACATGCTTATTTCCACAATTAACACTGTGTATAATTAAACACAAATGCTTATAAAAGACAGGAGAATAAATGATTTTCACATTCTTTTGACATTATCATTGTGTAATGTATATTTACTTTCAGAATGTACATATGTGTGTTTCCCCATACTACCGTACTCTACTCTAAATAGCAACGATGTTACCTCAACACATCTCTATCTACCTGCAGCGAGTCAACAACCTATAGTGCATGCACAGTAAACTTATTTCATCGGGTCCAAAGTCTCGAAGCCTGCTCATAAGTATCATCATTTCATCTGTGATCACTTAAAGAATTTTTAACACTTTTTAATCTGTAATTTATTCACTTTCGTGCTTAGAAAAATATGTGGGGCTAAGAGGGATGAAGTTAAAGGAGAATGCAGAAAGTTACACAACACAGAACTGCACGCATTGTATTCTTCACCTGACATAATTAGGAACATTAAATCCAGACGTTTGAGATGGGCGGGGCATGTAGCACGTATGGGCGAATCCAGAAATGCATATAGAGTGTTAGTTGGGAGTCAGGACGGAAAAAGACCTTTGGGAAGGCCGAGACGTAAATGGGAAGATAATATTAAAATAGATTTGAGGGAGGTGGGTTATGATGATAGAAACTGGATTAATCTTGCACAGGATAGGGATGAATGGCGGGCTTATGTGAGGGCGGCAATGAACCTCCGGGTTCCTTAAAAGCCAGTAAGTAAGTGAGTAAGTAAGTAAGTAAATAAGTAATTTATTCACTCTCAATTTTATTTTGTTTGTATTGGAATCCCTTCCTGAGCACGAGTCTTATTCATTCAGAAGTGGCTAGTTTATATTATATTATATTATATTATATTATATTATATTATATTATATTATATTATATTATATTATATTGTTATTATATTATTATTATATTATATTGTGTTATATTATATTATATTATATTATATTATATTACATTACATTACATTATATTATATTATATTATATTATATTATATTATATTATATTATATTATATTATATATTTACTTGTATTCATTTGTAATTTACTAGCATGAAATAAAGAAATTAATAGATTAATTAATGTTTTTTTGCAAAGGCTTTGCGCTGATCAAACTCGTCCATAAACAGAAATGTGTCGAGAAAATGGAAATAGGCTATAACCACAGTCTAGCAGGGATGTGAAAGCGCCTGTATTTTGTGCTCATACTACAAGCAATACAAATCCCACAAGGTTCACTTTTGAGCATGGTAAAGTACAATCATGTCTCTTAAGAAAATGTTGTGCGGGTTCTTGAGAGCACGCAGTACACGCGCTTTGACATCTCTCTAGTATACACACTTACTTTTTTTTTAGTATGTTATTTTACGACGCTTTATCAACATCTTAAGTTATTTGGCGCCTGAATGAGATGAAGGTGATAATGCCGGTGAAATGAGTCCGGGGTCCAACACCGAAAGTTACCCAGCATTTGCTCATATTTGATTGAGGGAAAACTCCGGAAAAAACCTCAACCAGGTAACTTTCCCCAACCGGGAATCGAACCCGGGCCACCTGGTTTCGCGGCCAGACGCGCTGACCGTTACTCCATAGGTGTGGACTTATACAGTCACGAAGCTCAATACATAGTAAATATGCATCCATAGATAGTTGCTAACCACTAGGATCGCTACTATCGCCTCATTATAGACAATGCGAAATAGTACCTGCACAGTCTATTGTTCCTAGTACCCTCAAAACTCATGCTTCGTGACTGTACATACTAGACTGTACTATAACCTTTCAGTACTCGCGCCTTAATTTGTGATACCAATACTCGCGCGAATTACATTTGTAACCCCTCTCTTCTTTTAATGAACAATTTTTTACACATATGAATATGTAATTTTACAACAAATATATCGGGTGTCCCACTTGAAGGTAGCCCCGATAACATTAATTTCCTGTTACAAATCTTTCAAGAACTTCAACCTTCAGAAACTTGCGACGTCGTGTTCAGTTGTGTATTAACGCTCAGGGAGGACATTTTCAGCACCTACTGTGACAGTCCCATGGTATTTTTGTCCTTTTTTATACTTGTACTTTCTTTAAACTAACGGGGTACCTTCGAGTGGGACAGACTGTATAATACTAACCTTACTAATTCTATTAAAATTTTTGTGATCAATCAAATCGAAATGATAGCCGTTCAAATCTTGGATTTGAAATATCGGCATCCTAATCAATTCAAATGAACAAAAAATAAAATGTAAATTAATGTTAAAAAATACATAATTAAATTTTAAAAAAGAATATTCTGCGAGAAGATGTGATAACTATCAAAACGATAAAAATTTATTGAAAATAAATAATATACATTGAATATTATGAAGATGAATATAAATGGTGATTGATGATGTGCAATGAAGATTTTAAAATGGTTGATGCAATTGTCTGAAGAGTCTTTTCAGGAACCTTTAATTTTTTGAGGATCTCCAATGTAAATTTGGGAATTGTTCCTCGCGCACCAAACATAAGTCCAATGACATTCCAATCTTGAATATTACATTTATGACTGAGATCATCACAGCATGGAAGGTAAATAGCGCGTTTCTCTTCATGTACCTGCTTCGGTTGATCTTCATTAATTTCAAACCTTACAGTGGGGTCAAGAATGAGACCAGTTTTTTTTATCTCCGTCAATTATTATGATGTCAGCACGCCGTGTAGATCCTTCCGTAGAAAGACATTGAACTTCCTCATGTACTTCGTATTCACCATGTTCCCTTAATATGTTATCAATTATTGAGCGGACTGTGTTATGTCTGTCAATTCGCAGTAATTCTTCCTGAGGGCAGACACCAAGCACGTGGGGTAACGTTTCATGCTTATTGCATCTCCTGCAGTACAAATCTGTTTGAACTTTAAAATGTATATCAGTGACGTCAATAAAATAAGAGTGGTATTATGATGCAAATGATGTAACTAAAAACTCTTTTGTTATTATACTGTATAGGCTAATTGTTAGTTATTATAAACTACACTCTAGTTACAAGGCTGGGCACCAAGAGCGGATTCTACTCTCTCACGGGGAGCCATATGACTTCTCTTCAACCCCTTTCTTCCCCGCCGAACACCGCACAGCATTGATCCCGTGACGGATGAATATTAAGCGTTCCTGTTTAGAGTTTGGAATCGCTCCCCGTGCCCTGCATTATAGAGTTATAATTTTCTACTCCTAAAATTTAAATCACTATTGGACTCAAGTACATATCTGTCTCATATTAGTAGAAGTTATTGTTCTTTACTATCAAATATGTCCACGTAATCATTTATATTGTATAATAAATTAACCATAGCAACCCTAGATCATATATACCCAGACTGCTCGGCGTTATAGGCTTTGACGGTAACAACTTTTGTCAAGTTTCACTAGTTATTACATAAGGAGTCATGTCATAACTCCCATTTGAGTTGCATTAGCGACTGTACTGCCATCTCTTGTCCGTTTACGGCGGACGGGTGGCGATCCTGGCGGTTGTTCTCTTCAAAGTGCAACCGATTTTAACAGAGGAATGAGCAATCTATATGTGATGTAGGATAGCAACAATAGAAAATAGTCCACACCTGTGGAGTAACGGTCAGCGCGTCTGGCCGCGAAACCAGGTGGCCCAGGTTCGAATCCCGTTCGGGAAAAGTTACCTGGTTGAAGTTTTTCCGGGGTTTTCCCTCAACCCAATACAAGCAAATGCTGGGTAACTTTCGTTGCTGGACCCCGGACTCATTTCACCGGCATTATCACCTTCACTTCATTCAGACGCTAAATAACCTAGATGTTGATACAGCGTCGTAAAATAACCCAATAAAATAAAAAAAAATAAATAGAAAATACGTGTAAAATGTCTTATGAACGACTTATAGGAATGAATAAAATTACAAATAAGAAAATCGAAAATATGCGCGTTTATTCCCTCCTGTTCAAAACACTGGCGTTAGCACTCACTCCGATTACAAAGTGTAATCCACTCTAAAACATATAGGCCTATGTACCATGACTAAACAGGAAAGAGTCACAATTACGTTATCCAAACACTCCAGACATCATAGCTAATCTGTAACAGGAAGGTACTGAAAATTTCACGCTATCAGCATTGAAAGTGGAGATGTGATGACGTAATAAACAGCAGTGGATTACAAATGTATGCTGCGCGAGTACTGGAGGGGTAAATATAGCGCATGCATTATGTGCAGACACTCCTCCACTCTTCCTACAGAGCTGCGCACGAGATCGGACGAGTCTACTTACGAATTATAGGGGAATGGGTTAGTCTTTGCCTTGAACTCGGTAGACACACGCCCGAACTTCCCTTCTATTCCTACCCCCTCTACAGAAACGTTGTTCCCTTAAGGGGAGAGGATGGTATTTTTTTTTTACTTTTTTCCTATTTGGTGTAAAATACCGTATTAATTTTTTGTATATACTGAGCTCATAGCTGTGGCAACTCAACCAAATAAAAATATTGTGAAAAAAAAAAATTATTTGGGGGCCCAAATTTGAAAAAAATATACCCAATGCAGGATTGTACTAAAACCGACATATCTATAGGCCTACCGTTTTTAAAGATAGATTCAAACAGTTTTTTGCAATGTATTTGCAAAAGCATGTTCTACAAACTGTCTGTAACAGAATTTTTATATTAGTCCCTACGTTTGTAAAATAAACAATTAAAATTTAATAACAATTTTCTGATTTCCTTTCTTGCAAACAAACGGACGTATTTTTTTTAATGAAATCAATTAACAAAATTCTGTTACAGAGAAAAGTTTCCTAATAGTCTAAAGAATGTGTGTTCTAAATTTCTTGCATGTATCTTTAATAGTTCAGAAATTATATCCATTTTTGTCTGGCAATGTAGCAAAAAAAAAAAATGAAGTTACTGAAAACAGATAAAAGCGGGCGTGTGATTTAAAAATCCATAGCGCAGGAAGTTTAAAAATGACGTCTCAACATCCGATAAGGGCACAAATACCCACAAAATGTTATGCAATGCATTCACACATATCAAAGGATATTTTAAAGAAAAAGAAATTTTTTGGAAATTTAATTTACCGGAAACAACAATAAAAGTGGGCGAGTGATTTAAAAATCCATAGCGCAGGAAGTTTAAAATGGCGACTCAACATCCGATAAGGGCACAAATACCCACAAAATATTATGCTATGCATTCCACACATATCACAGAGTATTTTAAAGATTTTTTTTTTTAATTTACTCATTTTTCACAAAAAAATACCATCCTCTCCCCTTAATGCGCATCGCATCTTGACAAAATGCATGAGCTGTACACTATTCTTCGTACGCTGCTATCTGAAATGCCCAATGCCCAATTATTTTTCACGTTCATATTCTTTGTCTCGGAGGCCATCAGAAAAGCTCCGAGGTAACGAGTGACACTCATAATCCGAGGGCATTTTTTTGGCTAATTGCTAGCTTAGATTTTTTATTGAGCTTCTTTCCAACTGTAAGTCGAATGTCAAGAAACCTGTAACTAATTGTCGGAACTTATCTCGCCAAAACACCATCTCGCTATCACCAATTTCACTTATGCTAGGTAACCGGATAGTTGATGCAGTGTCATTAAATAACACATAAAACTTACCTCAAAATTACAAACTTTCCTCGAGTCACAATTTCTGAATCCGTGAACCCTGTACTATATTCATACGCTTCGCCTTCATTTTCTTTGAAAAGCAATCCTATTTAAACACAAATCTTCAAACTGAAATCTGTTCATTTTCTTTAAAAAATAAATCGTGGTTTTCAAAGGTCTTTCCTGCTTTCCTTTTACTTCTGATGAATGAGGTCACCATTTTACAGAGTTGCAGAAATCTTAAGTAGTGTACTTCGCATTAAATGGGACAGTTCAAGATGGCGTAAGAAAGAGGATTATACAAGACACGAATTCACGCCTCTATAGTTTCCTTTCCTTTCTAAGACCGTAATTCAATTGCCGATAGAGTAAATATCTATGTAGTCACAGTCGTCAGAAAACGTTCTCCAAGATACAAATCTTATAGGCAGATAACAGTTTTAAAATTTAAATTAAAAACTTGAGAAGGTAAATTCTCCATGGTCCAACTGAGGTTAAGTTGGTAAAGTAACTAATTTGTATAAAAAAAATTACGGCTTTTATACCGGTCAGGTCCTATGAGGTTTCTGACGAGGAACATTTATATTGGTTTAATTTTCTCCAAGTACTTCGGTTTCTCTTATTACTCTGAATCTATTAATGTCCCATTAGCACCGCTTTATAATGCATCATGTCTACATACCCTCGAGTTTGAGAAGAACATAGTTTAAATCAAATGTACTGAAAGTGTGAAATATTGATACATCTTGATTACACGACTTTTAACACTATATCACTACGGAATGTGTATTTAAGGGGTTAGGTAAAGCTTACAACAGCAAAATTTTGGAAATATTCAACATTTTTTCCCTTCTTTACAATAATGAAAATTATTATGTGTAAAACACTGTCCTTCTATATGAAAAAATATATATTTTTATGATTTAAAAAAAATTATTTACATTTTTTTTTTTTCAAAATTCAGTTCACTGTGCAGTGATGAAGCGTCTCCCACATAACTAAAAAACTATCCAACATTCTGTGATGAAATTTTTTGTTTGTATTTATTCATGTCATATCTACAATATGATGCAAGATCACTTCTCTACCTTTGATAGATTGTCTGATAAAAATAAATTAATTTCAAAATGGTCAAATAACAGTATTTTCTTCTACCACAAAATAAAAAAAAAATATTGTTTATTAAGGAGTGTAGTTGAAAGAGCATGATGTTGAAAACATGAGTTTCAACAATAAAATAAAAGAGAGAGAACATGAAAAAGTTAAAAGTTTATGCATTATGAGGGAAACGCTTCATCACTGCACAGTAAACTGCCATCATTTTGAATTTTGAAATATATATACATATATATATATATATGCCTATATACCAATTTTCAGTATTGTACAAAATATAGTAATGGAGGAAAAAAATTTTGAATATTTCCAAAACTTTTACTGCTTTAAGCTATACCTAACCCCTTAACACGAGAAAGACATATAATACACATTCTAAAATGTTGAGTTAGAGGATATGTTGAGTTCTGTGAAAATTTATAAACTGGAAATGTTGAGTTTTGTGAAAACTCTCTACATTGAGGCACTCCTTTCAATGGAAAATGTTGAGTTTTGTGATATGAGCACAGCATGATTTTCCTCTCATTACAATTGATCAGAATCCGTCAAAACCCGCAATTCGGAAAGAATGGTGTTTGTTGAGTTTTGTTAAAACGGTCCTCAAATCAAAGCTTAATATTTGCTATGGAAACTAGTTAAGAGTACATTCAAATAACATGATTGTAGTTTCAAAGTAAAATATGAATACATACCATTCGTACCAGTGACTGAGTGGTTAGCCGTTCTGTCTTTCTACAGAGACATCATTTTATTTTTACTAACATTTTTAATATTGACCTGCCTATACATTTGGATTAATGATTGAGACCCGGAAACACAGTTTGCTACCCCCTTCCACGACTGGAGTTCGATGATACTGGCGTAAAATACAAACAAATCACTTTACTAGGTACAGGAGGGAAGAAAAGTAGTTCGTCCATTTACGTAAACTAGGAAATATCGCGATTTTGAGTTTGATAATTTTCATTATGTTTTTGTTTAATCAACATACAGTACTGTATTAACAATAAATGTTTTTACTCACGAATTGAGCTATCTATTCGGACGTATTCATTATGCAGTGTATATTATACTGTCTACAGCACATTAGCGTACAATATATAGAATGTAGTTAAAATGAAAAATAATCGTAATATGGATATTTAAACACATTTTTGAAAATGGTGGCCGTTCATTTCGATACAGGCTTCAGTTCTTTTGTGCCTATTATCGCACTATAGACTATTGCATCTAATTCCAATTACCAGTTTCGTCCTTCATACCTAGTAATTCATGTTGAAATAATTCTGTACCTGCTCTATAAAAGAGTGCCTTACGTACTGTAAATTCAGTCTTCATTCTGCCCGACCCGCACAGATAAAATTACTCAGACATGCTATCTACTGTCCGTCCAAGTGATTATGTCGCAGGATCGTAGAAAGGGTGGGAATCACTTGATAGTTAATTACTTAACGAGGCCCTTTTATTTAAGTTTTTTTAAACAGTTGCATAATATTACGTAGACGTCCAATTAATTCCTAACAGAAATTAATGTTTTCAGAAGAGAGCTAAGAAAACCCAGCCACTAGACTTTACAATGGAGCGAGCAGAATCAGGTGGGAGAAATCGGGATCTGACGTAGGCAAACGGACGACAGTACCTGTGCGAAAATATGATTCAATATTGGAAGTTTTCGTCACTGAAACGTACTATAATGACTAACTCAGTACTGCGCCCTTGGTTCTGTGTGGAGGACAGTTGGAACTTCGTTAGTAGAAGTGGTGGGAGTGAAGTACATTCAAAAACTCAGGTACAATAAAAGTTGAAGTAAAAATAAAATGATGTCCCTGTATATGGAGATCCGTGTTCGATCCCCGTCTGGGTAAAGGTGAAATCAGCGGCTTCTCCTCTTTTCTTGCACCATAATCACTATTTCACTAGCATTCCGCAATCAACCTTCACCTGTCCCGAGTCAGACCTCCAGAACAAACAAAACGGCTACAAAGATGAACAAGTTGACAAGTTGTGTTTAATAAGGATAGCTTATTTAAAATAGGTAACAAAAATCTAATTGACTTTGTAGGACTTCAAACAAATTTGGAACGACCTTATATGACACAATTTCCAGCCTCTTCTTGTGTGAGGACGGGCTGTATTAGGACTGCAGCTGACGGTCAAATCATTGCGCCTCGACGCCGGTGCAGCTGGAACATGAAGACAGCGTTCCGAATTGAAGGCGTGAAGCATGCTACGTTCCAATGACACAATACAGCTTGTAAGAAGGAAAATTCTTGTTGTAGATGGCAGTCGAAAAACATATATGTAATTACATTTCGGTTATTAATAGAATATAAACGTAATATAAATAAAATATTTAATGATTTAATATTATTACATATACTGTCCGCGCAACTTATCTAGGCAGCTAGGTTCCCTAATGCTCTCTCACTGTCCCGTAGCTATCCTGGTTACCTGACCATCCCTGCAGCAGTTGTACGTACAGTTACAAAAACATCATTCGGTATTTATTTTCAGTGCATTCCATTGGATGTGGTAGGTGAAAGTGTATGGATTCACAAAATGACAAATAAATAGATCACACTTTTCTTCATCTCTGTACAATACAGTATAATCACAACTCCAATTATTACAATTCGTATCTGACGGTGAACTACTGACGGTACGCTATCTTACATAAAGTCTTTCAAGTAAAAGAGCTACGGGTCTGTTACAAAGGCGTACGCAAGGGGAGCTTACAGGTGCTAACCCCCTCCCCTTATCTTTAGAATAAAATTACATATATTTCATCACATTTTATTGTTTCCATGGATTTTCCTGTTATCTTAAGTGTCTTAGCTATCATATACAAATAACTGTTGACTATATATATATATATATATATATATATATATATATATATATATTTTATAATTATTATGTAAGTGTAATAATGACACCAGCATTTTTTTATTATACAAAATTAAACACACGTTAAAATTTGTTAAAAATTGGATGTTAAAAATTACGTTTCAAAGATTTTATAAGGATATTCATGAATATGTTCTATTAGAACACAGTATAATATTAATAAATATACCGCAACATAATAATAATAATAATAATAATAATAATAATAATAATGAATACACAACTGTAAGTATAACGAACTCTTTGATCACACTAAGTAAATGTATTTCACCCGTCTCGTAAAACGTCCTTCCCTCTCCTTCCTTGCTTACGCTAGAAGCTACTTCTCTATCCCCGCGCGTCTCTCTTTTAACTACCCAGATAAGTTTCGCGGACAGTAACATAACGAGCATAGAAGATGATTTGGTCGTCCGCCTGAGAAGGACTGATATGACCAAATAGTCTAACACATTTTCCATAATGATGATGATGATGATGATGATGATATAACGAGCATAATCATATTTCGTAAATAAATTTAAGCAGTAGTTTTTCTTTATTCGATACCGGAGTGTAACTAGTTGAAAACAGAAATTGTTTACTCTGAATTTAATATTGAATGGAATCTCTTATATCGTCGTTGTTCCTGCAATAACTCCTATGCAACATATTTATCGATTTTAAGATTTTTGCTGTATTAAATAACTTAAATAGTGATACAGCAAATAATAAAATCTCCTCTATCTAATTAGATTTCTTTCTTTCGAAAATGTAAGAATTCGCAATCTGCTATACACCACTGTCATAGAATGAATAAATGTGTTTTTTCTTCCTACTGAAAAATGTTATATTTTGGACATAGGAGTTATTGCAGGAACAACGACGATATACTTTAACTAATTTCGGGTAGACATGGCGAGATTTATGCGTAAAACACTTTAGTTTTGTAATTTGTCACACTTTACGACTACCGGAAGTGTTAGAATCGAGAGGCTATGATGAAGTACCAGCGTGTGTAAAGAGCTACAACAAACGCATCAGTTGTTTGAGAGCGAGTGTATGTTTTCTATAAAGTGGGCGGTGCTGAAAATATAATGAAATAAACAGTGTACACGTACTTGGAAAAGAAAAGGCGGTGCGAAATTGACTTTCTTCAATAAAGATAAACACTTACTTTACTACAAAAAATAATAGAAAAGTGAATAGATATCGTGAGTATACGACATGAAAGCGGCTCAGTTTCGAATGTAATATTAATTAGAATTTCTCTTATGAGTCTGCAGAATATCATTTGGGAGAATTTGAAGGAAGCTAGCAAGAAAGACTTGACAAATTAGAAACTTTCAAAACAGATACCTCATTAATGTTTACAAAAGAACGCGCGATATAAGGATAATTCAAAATATAATATCATGTCTATTAACATATGAAGGAACGAGGATAAATCCTTCTCTTATATTTGTATAAGAGACACTATCCCTTCATTGGGGATACAATTAGACAAAATTAGTAGCTACTCTCCTATGTTACAGGTTCTTACAAAATTTTGTACAGCAATTACAGATAGAATAGGCTATAATTTTGTGTAGAAAATTTATTACGTTTGTGTAAAAGAAACTATTCTTTTATAGGAATGGTTTTAGACAAAAGTAATTACTTAACTCTTATATAACAAATTTTTATGTAACGTTGTACGGGATTTACAGATAGCATATATTTTTGTGTATAACTATATTTTCGGTTCCATAAGAGGAACTACCTTTTTCTAGGGGGTACATTTACACAAAATTAACAACTTGTCTCCTATATAAAAATTGTTTATGAAACTTTGTACAGAATTTACAGTTAACATATATTTTGTGCGTACAAACTCTGATTACATCTGTATACTAGCTGTATTTCTGGTACAAAGTCCCATAAAAATACATTGTAGGGTAAAGTTGACTAATTCCGTGACACGTTTTTTTTCACTGAATGTAACGGGGTTGGGTATCTTGCTATGAAGTTCACCGATGTCTCAAAAGTAGGTGAAAGATGCACTCTTTCGAGAAAGTTGTCTGGCGCTATGGTCGAACGGAAAAGCTTAGACTGACATTCAATTTTAAAGTATCACGGGATTAGGATATCACGGAAATAAGCAACTTTACCCTATAGGAGAGAAATTACTAATTTTGTACAAATACACCACTGTTCCACTTACAGAAACATAATCAGACTTTGTAGACAAAAAATAAATGCTACCTGTAACTTCTGTATAAAGTATCATACAAATCTGTTAGATGAAAGTTATTAATTTTGTCTAAATGCACACCCTATAAAGGAGTGTTTTTTCTTGTGCGAACATAATCAGAATTTGTACATAAAAAAATGTGTGCCACTTGTAAAGCCTGTACAAAGTTTCATAACAATCCGATAAAATGAAGACAAGTTATTAATTTTATTCAGCTACTAGATTGCGTTCTGATTCATTGTACGTTTCTTAGCGTTAGATAAAAATGTGTCCAATGTATTTTTAACCTGATGTTCGATGTAATGTGAATAATTTCTGAAGCCTAAAACACTCACACAGTGATTAAAAACTTCATTCTATGATTCTTTCCTGATGTTAAGCCAAACGTGGAACAGTTGCCGTCGCGTTACAGTGCGCTCCACCAATGAAAAATAATTATTAATGAATGCGCAAGAGCGCGCAGACTTTAAAACAAGTATTTAACACTCTAATTGATGCTGTATTAAACGGTGAAAGAATTGTTTTAACCGGACATGACCGGCTATATTAAAACTCACATTATATTTGGAGGACTTTAAAAACTATTTTTTTTGCGATTGTAATATTTAAAACTTAATGTAAGAAGAAAAATACTTCACAAACTTCAAATTGAAGTTATGTTTATAAGAACGTTCCTCTCTGAACAGACTCAACGTTTCACAACACAATAAATCACTAACAATTGTCACTTTGTTACTTTTTCATCTACAAGCGTCTCTGTATACGACTGAACCGGAGCGAGAAATGTTGGAAACAACTACTTCTTCAAATTCTTCTAAAACATTAGTGTGCTTCTGAAAAAACAGTAAATGCTATCTCTTACAACCTTCTATAAATGTTAAATAACATGAATTCATATTCACCTATACCTAACTAAACGAGTCTAAATTTGATTTTTGTCCACGTAAATTGGGAAAATTGCACACTGTGCGACGGTGCTTCTGAGCGAGCAAGATATATTTGTTGGGCTGTGAATTTTTCTATTTCGTCATGTTAGCTTTTCCATTTTTTTTATTTTATTACTCACCCATAGTTCTGTCGGCTAAACATGCAATTTGGTTTAGTATATTTATTTAGTTACCAGTACCGATGTCTATCTTTCTATCTATCTATTTACTTACCCACCCACCCACCCACCCATCCGGTATTCTAAATATTCGAAAGAAATCTGCTTCAGAGCTGCTTGGCCACTACAAATCTTAAATAATCTTCTCCAATACAGTCCTATATTAATTAAACTAATGAATGAGTTAGGACACTGATATATTGATTAAATTCATATTATTTTATTTTATTGAGCTTCCTCAAATTACAGGCTGCCATTAGACAAAGCATACAAAACAATATAAGAACAAATAGATGATGAAAAATAACAGAGTAAGAAAAAAAGTAAACAAGTACACAAACAAACAAACAATGGCAGTTTACAGAGTAAAAAAAAGTTGCAAGTAAAGAAGTAATGAAAGCTAATAAGAGAAAGAAAAAAGATAATGGTGCGTCAGTTTTTTTCAGTACACTGAATTAGAGTCCATATAGGTGGTTCCGTAAAAGTTTGACTGACTCTCTAATTATGAGGAGGGCCAGTTCATTCAGAAAAGATTTGTGCAGTCCTAGGGTCTTACAGAATTGGGAAGAGAAGTTAGGTATCGTTCCTCTTGCTCCAAACATCAATCCCGTAACACTGATATCGTGAAATTGGTATTTATCTTTACAATACGGAGTGGTTGGAACGTAGATTGCTCGTTTCTCCTCATGTGCGTCTTCAGGCTGTCCTTTATACGTTTCAAACCTGATGGTGGGGTCGATTAACATACCCTGAGACAGGGATTCGCTAATAGCGATTATGTCAATTCGTCTGTTACTGCCATTGTCGGCAGTTCCGTGGACTTCTTCATAGACGGTGTATTTTAGTTTTCTAAGGGCATCGGCCAGTTTAATTCTAATTGCTTTAGAAAGGAGTATGTTTCAAAGTAACATATACAACCTACGTAAGTTTTACAGACCTGAAAATAATTTCACCAATAAAAATTATGGCAAGACATTGTTATAATTTTATATATTAAATGACAAAATAATTATTTAGTGCGTTGAAAAGTCACAAGTAAATTTCATGTTAAAATATGATTTATAAAAGGTGTTCAATAAAGAATATTAATTATTAACCCGGTAAATAACAAACTAATAAAAATGTATTACATGACATATTTTCACATTATAAATATCTACAATTAAAATTACTCTTATGTTGAATGAAGCTTTTGTTAAAATAATATAGACTGTCATATTCTTACAAATCTCCTTCCTTGAAAAGACACAACATTTTCGCATTCCTAAATTCTACATGATCCAACACCTCTCAGGATAGTAGTAATAATAATAATAATAATAATAATAACAACAACAATAAGCACCGATCTATGCATCTAACACACTTCCAACTCCCGCTCCAACTTGAAATAGCTATCAAGACCTTCATATACTAATCTGAATGAAGTGTACTGAATAAATCAACCTGCAAATTCTCACAATCTAACATTATTGTGAATATTTTATTTATTACGTTTACTTATAAAAAAATCTTATGAAAATAAAAAAGGTTTAACCAGATAATCGTTATATACCCTACTTCACCTCATAATTTATATTCTTCAATTTTAACTTCAAAGAATGTCACGTAATATATATTATTTTGAAATACATTTTCGTATGTCATTTTCTTACCTTTCGAATTAATTAACTTGTAGATCTTTGGTGTGAAACATTCCATAAACTATTTTGCAAAAAAAAAAAAAAAAAAGTTGTAGGGTAAACATTGGTAATTTCGTGATAATTTCATGAAAACTAATTTAAAATGCAAATGTGTAAATATATCCTTATTCCGATTTTTTCATCTAAAAGACAATAACTTGCTGTACAAATCTGGAGACATAAAAGATTGGATACTTTCTTGAATATGTGCCAAAAACCACTTTTACAACTTAAGCTGAAAGGTTGGTTATTTCGTGATAACCTTGGTAATTTCGTGATAACCTTGGTAATTTCGTGATATTGCATTGATAATTTCGTGAGAGGTAGAAGAATTGTGGAAAAATTCATCAAAGTCAAATGAAATTCTCATTTATTGTTACAAGACTTCAAACATAGTAATTCCGTCTAATATTCATAGCAAGAAAACATAGAAATACATATCAACACATAATAAGAATGAAATCAAAGTAAAAATTGAAATTGAAAAGGGATCTTCTTTGCCCTGAAAGGGTGAACACTTTTATTACGGACTTTACTATGGCCTATATTACTAGGGTAACTCCAAAAGTAATGCTTAACATTTGTTTAAAAATTATATTTTTATCCTACAGATTTGCTATTTTCACAGAATGTAGATGCATCCTTAAGGAACAAAATGTCACTTTTCCACATAATCCCTGTCCCTTTCAACTGCCTTACGTAACCTAGGAACGAGGGCCTGTAGACCAGCACGGTAAAAGTCTGGACCATCACGTCTGAGCCACTCTTTAGCAGCGTGCACAAGGGAGTCATCTTCTAACCTCGTTCCGCGAAGGGATCCTTCAGTTTACCAAAGAGATGGTAATGGCACGGTGCCAGTTCAGGACTGTAAGGCGGATGTTTCAGTGTTGTCTATCCGAATTTTCTGATCTGGTCTGTGGTCTTGTGACTGACATATTATGGCTGTGCGTTGTCGTGCAATAGCAGAACATCCTGCTTCTCCCGATGTGGTCGAACACGACTCAGTCGAACTTGAAGTTTCTTGAGAGTTGCAACATACCCATCAGAATTATTGGTGGTTCCGTGTGGCATGATGTCCACAAGCAAGAGTCCTTCTGAATCGAAAAACACAGTAGCCATAACGTTTCCTGCCGAAGATTTACTTTTGAATTTCTATTTCTTTGGTGAATTTACATGATGCCACTCCATTGTCTGCCTCTGTCTCCGGTCCAAAATGGTGGAGTCATGTTCCATCTTCTGTCACAATTCTTGCAAGTCATCTAGCACTTATCATTGGCACTTAGCATGATAACAAATCAAACAGAAGCTACACTGAACCCATTGCGTCTCCGTTTTCTTTTTTGTTTTCACATCTTGTCTTCAGATTTCTAAAATTTCTATTGTAATACATTTTATATTATTTTAAAAATTCTAATACTTAACGCTCATCAAAATTTCGCCTCAAACAGCTAAGATTTCTATCAGTAAAGCTAAGCCTATATGGCGACTACAGATGTTTCTAAAATTCCAAAAACATTTCCTAAAATTTCATGAAGATACAATAAATCATTGTACCAAATATCATATGCTTACCTTTAGTAATAAGCCTGTAATGTACTTACAAACATCCACAAAATTTGTACGCCTGAGAAGTCGACGCAAACTTGATCTCTCCAAACATAAAAGCTCACTGAAGCAACTACAATAGTCACACAAAGCTTAGCTGTATGTTTCTGGAAACTGGACAACATGCGCAATCCCTTGGCGGAAATTTTGGATCTCGTAACACCATTGGTTGGTTCACAAAAGAGCAAAGAAAAAGTATCACGAAATAACCACTGCCACTAACTTACCAATGTTTACCCTATACTGAGGGACAGAAAAAAACAGACATGCGGATATGTCAAAAAAAACTTTTCCCGGCGTAAGGGATACCAACAGATCAGTTTTCTTAGATAATTTGTAATGGACGTTCTTTCAGTATTACAATCACTATTTTATAATTCGTTGTTTCATATCATATATGTTTTTATGTAATTTTCCTTTTATTTGTCTTTTCTGTGTATTGTATACGAGGTGTTTAAAAAATACGGGGCATAATTTCAGGTATGTATTTCCCACATGTAGACAATCAAAATAGTTCATTACAACATGTGTCCGGAAATGCTTTATTTCCGAGTTATGGCCTTCACAACATTGAAATTCACCGGAACGTTTTTCTTTCCGCAGGTCGTTGCCGTCAAAGGAGACATTAAGAGGGCACTCTGACAGTTCATTCAGAGGCGAAGGTTACATTCAGTGTTGTGTAGGCATTAGACTGTGCGACATGTATTCAAATCAAGAGCTGGCAGAGATACACTTCATGTACGGTAAGGCGGACAAACGTCGTTTGTACCAGGAGAGGTACCCACAGCGACAATATCCAGATCGGAAGACATTTGTACGTCTCCATTACCGTCTGTGCGAGTATGGAAAATTTAACTCTCCTGATTTGGGAAGGGGACGACCAAAATCTACAACTAAAGAAGTACAGGAGGAGATTCTGGAGGCTGTGAACATGACTCCTATCAGCACACGGAGGATAGCGTTGCAAGTCAATGTTCCTCATACGACTGTCTGGAGACTGTTGAAAAGTATCAATTGTATCCTTATCATTTGCAACGTGTACAGGCCCTGTCACCAGCAGATTACCCTGCACGAGTTAGGTTCTGTCAGCGGTTCTTGCAGCAGTGTGGTATAAATCCGAACTTTCCTGCCTTAGTATTATATACAGATGAAGCACAGTTCACGCGAGATGGCATAACAAATTTCCACAATCAGCATGTATGGGCGTATGAAAACCCACGTGCAACTGTTCTATTTCATCACCAGGTGCGGTTCTCCCTCAACATGTGGGCCGGTATCATTGGTGATCGATTAGTTGGACCCCATGTACTTGTAAACAGACTTACGGGGCAGGCGTACACAAACTTCCTGGAAAACACCATACCTCATGTTTTAGAAGACACTCCACTGATCAATCGTCAACACATTCACTTCTTGCATGATGGCGCTCCTGCACACTTCAGTCGTACGGCTCGCCGGTACTTAGATCGAAGGTTTCCTGATCGATGGATAGGTAGAGGTGGCCCAATTGCTTGGCCTCCACGTTCACCTGATCTGAACCCTCTCGATTTCTACTTGTGGGGCCATTTAAAATCATTGGTTTATTCGTCTCCGGTGCCTGATTTGGAATCCCTTCGGACTCGAATTGTGGCATGTTCTGAGGACATACGCAATACTCCTGGAGTTTGGGATCGTGTTCGCAGGTCAATGAGACATCGATGTGAGGTCTGTGTTCAAGCAGGAGGTGGACATTTTGAACATCTTCTGTAATGATAACGGCCTGCGGAAAGAAAAACGTTCCGGTGAATTTCAAAGTTGTGAAGGCCATAACTCGGAAATGAAGCATTTCCGGACACATGTTGTAATGAACTATTTTGATTGTGTACATGTGGGAAATACATACCTGAAATTATGCCCCGTATTTTTTAAACACCCTTTATAATATGTCTATGTCTTGTGTGTTGAACATGCACTTGTACCGTATGTCATGTCTATTTCATGTCATTTTTATGTTATATACGACCTTTAATATGCATATTTCTACGAAATGCTTACTTATTATTATTATTATTATTATTATTAATATTATTATTATTATTATTATTATTATTATTATTATATTATTTTGTAAGTAACAAGTCTGTGTGCGATATGTCCTGAGAAAGTACTGTATGTAATATATCTGTATTTCATATAAATTGTGTATCTATTTCTATATATTATATCTATTTTATCTTATATCTTTGTATTTGTATCATATAAATATGATTTTTGTTGTCATACACATTTAATGTAATATGTGTATTTTATGTAATAATTATGTATATATTTTATGTAACTATTTGTACATCGCTATAATATGTATGATTTAATTACAGCCCTAATATACCTTCGGGTGAAATAGGATTCTATAAACTCGGAAATTAAAAAAAAACAAATTCGTATAACGGTATAGGAACAATATTAAATAAGTGCAATTAATAGTAGACTACACGTACATTATAACAAAACTAATACATTCCTTTCTCTTGATAATGTTTCAGACATATCGTGTTAAGCGATCCATTGTCTATTCGGCAGTCTACAGGTTCTAACATTTATAGACAAGTGAAATCAATATTCAAACATACTGGGAATTCTCGATTTCAGGTTAAAGATCACGCCAAACACAATGAATAAGAATTGGTATTGCCAATTTGAATCCTGCAGCTCATCCAGTCAAGAAGCACGCATTCTCCGTACTAGGAATTGGAAATTACCATCTCATTCCTGTATTCGGATCGTTTCTGTTTCAATGAACAGCACTGCTTCTAATGTGAATTGCCTTCTATTTGGCCAGTGAATGTAGGAAGCAGCCTATAAGGCATGCTTAGCCTATCCAAGCGTTAGAAACAATATTTATACCATCCTCAAAACATCATCAATCCTATAGACGCTAAATAACCGAGTAGTTGATACAGCGTTGTTAAATAACCAAGCAAAAAATATATGTATGTATGTATGCATGTATAATAATAATAATAATAATAATAATAATAATAATAATAATAATAGTTTTATTTTCCCTGGCAGAGTTAAGGCCATCGGGCCTTCTCTTCACTCAACCAGGATCAAATCACATACAGAAATATACATACCGGTATACAAATATTAACTTAAAAATAATAACAAACATAACAAAGTAAAGAAGAGAGATTGAATACATATACACAATCAGTATTAACTTTAAAATAATAGTAATAAGAAATATGTATGTAATAAAAAAAGAGACTGAATACATAATCACAAACAGGAAAATACATTCTAATATACAAGTAGGCCTATTAACTTAAAAAAAAAAGAATTAATACATATGAATATAATCTCACAATTTAAGGAATAGTACAATTAGTATGATCAGCACAGCACGTGTTACATTGAGACAATGAGAATTACCTAGATATTAGTATTAATGGAAAAATAAAGTAATAGCCGTGTAAAATAATAATAATAATAATAATAATAATAATAATAATAATAATAATAATAATAAAGGTAAAGGTATCCCCATAACATGCCATGAAGGCACTTGGGGGGCATGGAGGTAGAGCCCCATGCTTTCCATGACCTCGGCACTAGAATGAGGTGGTGTGGTCGGCACCACGCTCTGACCGCCTTTTACCCCCGGGAAAGACCCGGTACTCGATTTTATAGGAGGCTGAGTGAACCTCGGGGCCGTCCTGAAAGTTTGGTAACGAGAAAAAATCCTGTCACCACCTGGGATCGAACCCCGGACCTTTCAGTCCGTAGCCAGCTGCAATAATAATAATAATAATAATAATAATAATAATAATAATAATAATAATAATAGTAGTAATAATAATAATAATAGTAACAATAATAAAAAATTATACCTAAAAAAACTAATTCTGTGCATTTAAAATATTTCTAAACAACCTAATTTTAAACAACTGAGGACTAAGACTACCCCTGATTTCCAGCGGCAGCGAATTCCATGAGCGGGCCATAGCTATTGAGAAAGAACTTGAGTACAAAGATGTCTGATGACGTGGTATTGATAGCAACAGATTGTGCTCTGAACGTGTATTACGATTATGATGTGAAGCTAGGAGAGTAAACCGAGAGGCAAGGTAGTTGGGTGTGGAATCATGTATAATTCGATATAGCAGGCAAAGAGAATGTACTAAACGTCGATCTTGCAAGCGATGTATGTATGTATGTATGTATGTATGTATGTATGTATGTATGTATGTATGTATGTATGTATGTATGTATGTATGTATCGGTTATGTTGTAGGCCTTTGAATGCAAATAAGAGCAAGGGAGATAAAATCTGTATTTTAACAAACAGTGGCATTCTTTTACACACCCAGAGCAAAGGACCATAATTCAGAAGCAGCAATGGACTGCCAGTAACACTCTCCTGGTCAATAAATGTTTACTATAGTCGCGACGCTGTTATTCCCGGCGTGACTCCTCCTCTTTGCTTACGTCTTAGGAAGTGAAGGCTCTATAAAGTCTAGGTACTTAGTATCGTTCGCCATTTTTGCTCTTTCGTTGCCGAGCTACCAGACGAGGAATCTATTTTCCACGCCGTTAAACATTATCATGTCGTAGCTCCTATGATAATATATCAAACGCACTGTAATTCAAAAAATAATTGAGCGGCAAATAACGTCTTCGTGTGCTTTCTGCGAACGCCAACGAAAGAGCCAAAATGGCGGGCGATTATACTAAGTATTTATCGAGCCTTAAGAAATGAATAACGTCTTCCTCAGCGAATCACAAAACGCACACGTTTAAATGTAGCCGACCTGCAACGCGATTGGCTGCCGGAAATTAGAGCGACGGGACTATAAGATCGGCGAAAACGTGAGTGTGGGACTGCGGATTTTATAAAAATAGGCTATAGTACTCATACAATATCAATAAGGACATATTTCCATGTAAATTTCATAATTATTTGCAACGCTGTGCATATCCCAGTAAATGAAGAATAATAATCACAATACAACAGTATTATGGTAGAGTATTGAAAAGTTTGCCAACATCATTTCATTGTATGAATTTAGACTCCAGCCAACTCAACCTTCCTCCTACCTACTCCTTTTCTTTTCCTCCTCTCTTCTCATCACTTACGAGGTCTTATCTCTTTGATGTGAAGTCAATGGCCTCGAATTGTGGTGGGGAGGAAAAAGACATCTTGGTAAGTGGTTGACTGTGGTGAGTTCCTTGAAAAGAGTCTTTCAGGCAAGACAACCCTTCAGTTGTTCGGCACTAGGACACTTCATCTTAAATGTAATTACGTAACCTATTCTATGTATGTTATTTCGAACAGAATTATTCCTTCATGATTGATGATGAACTGGTAAACAAATGAACTGGAAAATGCAGACTGCGATATCATGTTGACTAAATATTAAGAACCACATACATTGACACGCCTTGTTTTCTTCCTATGATGTGATGCCAAGTTCAAGTTATCTTATTCTCTCTCCCCTAGACAATAGTTATTATATGATGCAAAAATAGAGATGTACTCCCGAAAATGCTGTCCGAAAAACCGACTTTAAAACTGAAGAATATTTAGTCTTTCTCTGTAATCCTTTTTCAAAGTTACTGACCTACTCTTCCATTAAGTGAATGTCTTTGTAATACGTATAGATAAGTGGCTAGGCTGTCCCTTCCTTCAAGAATTTCTTGTTTGCTTTATAAAGTATAGGGTATTTCAAAAGTCAGTCCAAATATTAAACCGCTGTAAATATTATAATATTTGAGATAGGGAAAAAATCAAAAACATCACAGTGTTGGGCAAACAACGGGGTTTACAAAACATTGCGAAGATGTCCGCCGTTCTCTTGTTCAACGTACAGCATTCTGTCTGCGACACCATGCACAGCATTTTGCATATAATGTCTTGAAATGTTGGCAATTTCTTTCGAGATGGCATCTTTCAGTTGCAGTATTGGATGTGTCAGGAAAACTCGTTCTTTAAGGTAACCCCACAACCAAAAGTCGGCCGGATTGAAATCTGGAGATTGCGGAGGCCATATTATTGGAAAGTGCCTACTGATGACTTTTGTCGGAAAACGAACCTCTATTACGCGTGTTAACTCTACCATTAATTTTTAGTAGGTTATTTTACGACGCTTTATCAACATCTTAGGTTAGTTAGCGTCTGAATGAGATCAAGGTGATAATGCCGGTGAAATGCAATCTCACCGTAAAAAATAGAGCATAGTAAAAAAAAATTCGATTTGAAAATATTAACATTTCTTTATTTTACTATAAGTCATAATACATGCTCGAAGTAAAAGTCCACAATAACTCAAAAAGTAAGTTTAAATATAGTCATTATTGTATTGGCAAAATATTACGTTGATACAATGAAGCATGTCATTTTAATAATATTTTTAACAATAGTCTACATATCAATTCCCCGAATACTTCACCCTTCATTACTTTTTAACCTTAGTGATATGAAGTTCATATTAGGCCATTTAACTATTTATTATTATGACATTCGTTTACTAGAATATTGACAAAAATTCGGAACTTGACCTTACAAAATTTAAAATGTTGTATGGAATGATCCTATTGGTAGGCGATAGATTCGCCGTATTTGTAGGCTTGTTTGCGTAAATTGATTTGTGAATAAACCGGTAGTAAGCAAAGCAGATAATTTACGTAAGTTATTCTATTTTCGTTGTCTAATTGTTAAGGTAAAATGTGAAAAGAAGTGCCATCTAACACAACATAAAAACACTGCTCAGCATGTAAGAAATGCTGCAAAGAATAAGGAGACTGTTCAGCCCTTTCTAAAGCATGTCCAGAACCAGAACGTAGATCAGGAACAAAAAAAAATGCTCTGAACTATGCAACGCTCTTATAGCTGCAAATATACCGTTTGGAAAGATGAAGAACGAAACATTGAAGCAGTTTTTGGCCTCCCACACTAAGATGAGGATTCCAGATGAACCAACATTTAGAAAATATTATCTAACTCCACATTATGAATCGGTAAGTTGTAGTACTCAGGAAGTCATTTGTGACGGATGCTACTACAGTATTTTGTAAATATTTTTATGTTTGTGCCATGTTCATATACAGTTCATTGACATAATGTAGTTCAGTCCGGAATGGAAAGAAAATAAACAATAGCTATATGTTTTTAAACAACAGAACCAAACAAGTTTTTCTAATAAATAGTCTATGTTCCGAGTTTTTTTTCCCACAAGATAGCTGAAAATCTCCTTAGAAACAATGTACATTATGTAGGAAAATTAAAGTCCTTTAATAATTGTTTTAAATAATTTCAGGTGAATGGTGAAATACAGTAAGGGACGAAATAGGTTCTTCTTAATTCTGGATATCTGTTGACTGTTGACGAAACAACAGACAGCTGTATGCGAGCAATTGCCAAAGTTGTAATTGAAATATTAAATTCCGAGACAGCTAGTAAATCTCATTTGATCGCAACAAGAATGTTGGAAATTACTAACCATTGAACAGTAGCTCGTGTAGTAAGAGATGCTTTGCGTAAGTACTGGTAAAATATAAAGAGCTTTAATTTTTAAGGAGTTCAAGTTTTTATTATTTCTTTTTATTTTATTTTATTTCTTTCTGAACAGGTGTTCTATGGTCAGAGGAAGCAAATGATAATAAATTTCTTCTTTTCTTAACGGATGGCGCTTCATATGTTGTTAAAGATGCAATATGTCTGAAAGCATTTTACCCAAATTTGATACACTACCTGCGCAGCTCATGGCCTTCACTGAATAGCGGAAGAAGTTCGTTGACACTTCAAAGATGTCAACAGTTTGATCTCGATTGTCAAGAAAGTATTTCTCAAGGCTCCCAGCAGAATTTGGCCTTCAAAATAGCTATTCCTACTGCACCACTACCTCCACAGCCAATATTAACCAGGTGGGGGTCTTGGCTTGAAGAAGCCTCATATTATGCAGATAATTTCCTTCATATTTCACAAGTAAATCCTATTTAAAATCAATACAAAAATACTTTCTCTAGCTGGGATAATCAATAATTTTATATTAACTTTATTTTCTTTCATTCCCAATCCTATATTTTTATACTTAATTAAATAAGACTGTTATTTTTAATCTTAGGCCTACAATGAAAATTGATTTTTATAAATGAGTAGCCCTATATGTAAACTTTTATGTCAGTTTTTAATTTACAAACAACTGGAAATTCCTTTAACTTTTCAATGCTCAAAATATTTCTATACCATTAAAATGTTATAGACACCTGTAATTTTTAAAACTAACATCATATTAAACTAGAAATTCCATTTTTGTTTTTCTGTTAAGGGTTGTAAATGGTTTCGATGAGGACACAGCTATCGCCATCAAGAAAGTGAAAAAGGTTCTGTCATCCCCAAACATCAAAACCGAGTTTGCTTTTATAGAAGTAAATTTTGAAGACATACCGGTAGCCATTAGAAAGCTGGATACGAAGGTCTTCTTCAAAACGAGGCAACTCACGTTGTCACTACGATACAACAGAAGTTGGATAAAGTAGGTGGCGAAATGGGCGAAGCTGTTGCCTTCAAACTGACCATGGTTCTGAACAGTTATCCCGGCTAGAAGGTAATGTGCAACGTAGCCTCAGTTCTTTCTGAGGAAACGCGACAAGAAGTAAGTATTGATCCTGCACATATTACTGCCTAAAATATGCACCAGTAATTTCTTGTGAGGTGGAAAGGTCCTTCTCTTGATACAAGGGAATTCTAAGCGAAAAAATAACTCATTTTCTAATAGAAAAAGAAAACATGATTGTTCATTGTCACTTTGAATTTTAGATCATTGCCAGAGTTACTTATCATTGTAAGATTTTTTCCTATGCTAATGTTACTTACTTGCAAATGGCTTTTAAAAGGAACCCGCAAGTCTATTGCTGCACACACATAAGCCCGTCATCGGTCCCTATCCTGTGCAAGATTATTCCAGTCTCTATCGTCATATTCCACCTCCCTCAAATCTATTTTAATATTAACCTCCCTCTACATCTCGGCCTCCCTAAAGGTCTTTTTCCCTCCGGACTCCCAACTAACACTCTATATGCATTTCTGGATTCCCCATACGTGCTACATGCCCTGCTCATCTCAAACGTCTGGATTTGATGTTGCTAATTACGTCAGGTGAAGAATTGGTCGTGCCAGAGAATCAGTCCCTTCCGAGGCTTATTGTATGGTTTCGTAACAAGATGTTTTTACGGTGATGGATTGTTAGCCCTTCGCCCAACCCCCAAGCTGGAGGATCACCCCTTATCGATTGTCCAGCTACCCTCCATATTTGAAGACCGTCTCCTCTATCCGCAACCTGAGAACGCGCCATGCCTTGGTGATAGGGACCCATAATACATGGAAATAAATAAATGATCAATGTAAAAATTATTAAATATGAAATGCAGTACAGTATTTATTTCAATTAATAAAAACAACAACTTTCTAAAAACAAGTATGTGTAATTATTTCTCATCACAATGAAAACTGTTTTAAGTTAGTATATTTTGTTATTTTAAGCGCCTATTTTAGCGCCTAATTGATATATATTTCGTGCATTTTGCCTGTCTATTTTTTTTAAGTTTTTAGTGCCTACATGTCCGAACTCTAATTATAATACAAGACTATGTGAAACAGAACTATAAATAATTGACTCTGGATTAATAAAATAATTATTAATATTATTAGCAAAAAGAAAAAAAATCTGAACAATATGTCACAAAAAGAATAGTTAATATGATCTGTGTAGCGTGACTCATGACGCAATAGGCCACCAAGATGACGTACTTTCTCGTACTCTCTCTCTCTCGCTCTCTTTTTCTCTCTCCTCTGAGCCAAGTTCCTGGACACGATGGAATACCCAAAAGCATAACTTGATTCTGATCACAGTCACCATGAAAACCTAAAAAAGCATATTTCTTAAATACATTAATATGCAGATTCTTGTAAATTGTCAGAGGTGTACATTAACCGATTCTATCCATGAGGCAAACTCTGTTAAAATCACTCACCATATGCAGGAATACCCTTCAGTTGGCATGGAAACTAATTTTAATAAAAAAAATGAAACTAACTTGCAGGAAAAGTCCAAAATTGAATTAATGTAAGTATGTATAAATCTACGGTATCTGCAGTATTTGTTTCACGTCTGCGATTCACGAGCGAGTTCATCTACGCCGCAGACATCTCTCAAAGTCAGAAGAGCATGACGCATTCAGTCGTCATCTGGCAATGCCATCATTCACTGTCACACAAGGTTTGAACTGGTGACATATAGAACTTTGTCTTGCCATGTGTCTTGGGAGTTGAACACAAAACATCAAATTCTCTTATCCAGATAGAAATATATTCTAGGGTATGGGACGGATGACACAAAATTTTAAATTAAAACTGTGCACAAAAATTTAATGCGTAAGTGCATTTATTAATTTTTTAGTTTATTTTGTTACAACTTTACGACACACGTAACACTACATGATATATAAAGTGCAGAACACTACTGTAACTTATTCCTTAAATAGTTTACAAGAAATAAGAAGTCTCCTTGAAAAATAATCTTATTTTTCCAAATGGAAAATATTATTTTAAAATGTAAACAGTGGAACCACAGTTTTCAAGTCACAGTTCAACAAGGTTATGTAATATTTTCGTAAGTAATATATATATATATATATATATATATATATATATATATGTTGTTTCAGGCGTAATAGATCGACTATTGATCAGATTTTTTGTATTCGACAGATATTGGAGAAAAAATGGGAGTATAAGGGTACAGTACATCAGTTATTCATAGATTTCAAAAAGGCATATTACTCGGTTAAGAGAGAAGTTTTATATAATATCCTTATTGAATTTGGTATTCCCAAGAAACTAGTTCGATTAATTGAAATGTGTCTCAGTGAAACTTACCGCAGAGTCCGTATAGGCCAGTTTCTATTTGATGCTTTTCCAGTTCACTGTGGGCTAAAGCAGGGAGATGCACTATCACTTTTACTTTTTAACTTCGCTCTAGAATATGCCATTAGTAAAGTTCAGGATAACAGAGAGGGTTTGGAATTGAACGGGTTACATCAGCTTCTTGTCTATGGAATGACGTGAATATGTCAGGAGAAAATCTACAAACGATTAGGGAAAACGCGGAAATCTACTTGAAGCAAGTAAAGCGATAGGGTTGGAAGTAAATCCCGAAAAGACTAAGTATATGATTATGTCTCGTGATCAGAATATTGTACGAAATAGAACTATACAAGTTGGATATTTATCCTTCGAAGAGGTGAAAAAATTCAAATATCTTGGAGCAACAGTAACAAATATAAATGACACTCGGGAGGAAATTAAACGCAGAATAAATATGGGAAATGCGTGTTATTATTCGGTTAAGAAGCTTTTGTCATCTAGTCTGCTGTCAAAAAATCTGAAAGTTAGAATTTATAAAACAGTTATATTACCGGCTGTTCTTTATGGCTGTGAAAATCGGACTCTCACTTTGAGAGAGGAACAGAGATTGAGGGTATTTGAGAATAAGATTCTTAGGAAAATATTTGGTGCTAAGAGGGATGAAGTTATAGGAGAATGGAGAAAGATACAAATGCAGAGCTGCACGCATTGTATCCTTCACCTGACATAATTAGGAACATTAAATCCAGACGTTTAAGATGGGCAAGGCATGTAGCACGTATGGGCGAATCCAGAAATGCATATAGAGTGTTAGGTGGGAAGCCGGAGGGAAAAAGACCTTTGGGGAGGCCGAGACGTTGATTGGATGATAATATTAAAATGGATTTGAGGGAGGTGGGATATGATGATAGAGACTGGATTAATCTTGCACAGGATAGGGACCGATGGCGGGCTTATGCGAGGGCGGCAATGAACCTCCGGGTTCCTTAAAAGCCAGTAAGTAAGTAAGTAAGTAAGTATTATATGTTTTGAATTTCATCGAATATTACACACAGTATACGCGTATTTGCCCATGTGTTCGACACTCTTGCTTCGTACCTACATATCTTTTCTGTAAGACATCACAGCGGACTGCTTAACAGACCTTTTCAATGTAACACAGCACTATTAACAAACTGCATCAAAACTAAGAACTACAAAAGTTAACTAAAATGTGAATTCGGGTTTAAAACCTCGTAAGTATTTAACTTTAAATATATATTAGGTATTAAGGACTGGGAAACAGTGGCTAGCATCGGGTTAGAAACGACCATTCTGCATGTCGACCAGACTGAGAAGTATCGTGCGCCCCGAATTAAGAGATGAAAGAGGATGAGGTGTACCAGCCACCGACCGCATGAGACCCCTCACTCTCTCACCCAATGTGCCCCCTACATCCCCTCGCCATATCGTCAAGGTAAGTATCAGCATACGATCCATTCCAACGGCGCTTCCAAGGTGTCGAAGCGCCCTTGCAAGTATTCTTAAAGGGTTAGGTACAGCTTACATCAGTAAAGATTTGGAAAAATTCAACATTTTTTTCCTCCATTACTGCATCTTGTACAATAAGGAAAATTAGTATGTGTAAAACACTGTCCTTCTGCTATATGAAAAAAAATATTTTTACGATTTGAAAAAAATTATTTATATATAATTTTTTTAATTGAAAATGGTGGCAGTTCACTGTGCAGTGATGAAGCGTTTTCCCTCATAACCCAAAAACTATCCAACATTCTGTGATAAAATTTGTTGTGTGTATTTATGCATGTCATATCTACAATATGATGCAAAATTACTTCTCTGCCTTTGATAGATAGTCTGATAAAAAACAAATTAATTTCTAAAAAATGGTCAAATATCAGTATTTTCTTCTGACACAAAATAAAAAAAATATTATTTATTAAGGAATGTAGTTGAAACAGCATGATATTGTAAACATGAGTTTCAGCAATAAAATAAAAGAGAGTGAACGTGAGAAATTTAACAAGTTTATGAGCTATAAGGGAAAAGCTTCATCACTGACAGTGAACTGCCACCGTTTTCAATTAAAAAAAAATATATTTATAAATAATGGTTTTAATCATAAACATTTTTTTCAAATTGCAGAAGGACAGTGTTCTACAGCAAACAATTTTCATTATTGTACAAGGTACAGTAATGGAGGAAAAAAATTTTTAATATTTCAAAAATTTTACCGCTGTAAGGTGTACATAACCCATTAAGGAATGAATCCTGGCAGACGTATTGCGGAAGGCTTGGAACTCATAGTCAGTTTCAGAGATGACGTCCCACCCGTAAGCGGATGAAGACATGCGTCATGACCTGAATATGCCTATGGAACGAGATGACGCAGATGAATTATATGATATGAAATCTAAATTATTTTTCTACAGAGAAGAGGAAGGGAAATGGACTGTGTCAATGAAAATCCTAACCCTGCATTTGCCTTAGTAACTGTGGAAAACCACGGAAACACCACAGTCAGGTTGGTCGGTCTGGGAATTTGAACTTGAACATGTATACATTCAACTCTTGTACTTCGGGAGTGATAAGCGATTGAAGATGGTGAGTGAACGAAAATTGTTGCATATTTTTAGCAATTTTGTAGCGTGTAAAATATTTTTTATGCAATGAAATAAATTATACACATAGAAAGATCTTTAGTTACTCTTTAATTTACACAGGTTTGTGTTGTCTATCTTTCATAGGTACTGAGCTGTTGTTTTCAACCACGTTCCGCTACAGAGTGACATTTTGTGTCTAGATCAAGTTAGTAGACAAACGTTATTCAAGATTCATTTATTTATAAAATTCAATAAATGTAGCTATTTATTGAAATTCTTTCAATTAAGATACAATCAGTGAGGGAAATGAAACGGTATGCGCCGGCATGGAATATCGCCACTGGTTTCTTTGGCCAGAAAACATACCGTTAGTGAAAAACGACATACCGTCACTGAAAAAATGTGATCCGTAAAAATTTGTTCCTATATTTCTTCACAGCAAAGAGTAGTACCAAATACCTTACTATAATAATACCGGACAGCTGTATACTAGCAGCATTGACGTGAGTGCGAAATATCGCTGACCTAACATATAATAATAATACTAATAATAATAATAATAATAATAATAATAATAATAATAATAATAATAATAATAATGATCAGGGAACGGATTTATATGGACTAAAAATATATGAAATATGTAAATATATATGTAGTTATTTTTACCAAAATATGGAATTAAATATGGATTTTTACCAAAATATGGAATTAAATATGGACTTAAAATTATAAAAAAATGACTATGTACGTTAAATATTGGTACATTTTAATCAAACTAAACAAAAAAATATAATGGACGTACCTTATCTTCCAATGTAGTTTCAACAAAACACAATTTTTATTGTCTGTTACCATAACAATAGGTTACAAACATTTCTTTCAAGTGCTGAAAAGTGAATCTTCTTCTATTGTCTCTGAGGATAGATTTATACTGACTAAAAGAGCGTTCGACGTCACAAGAAGTAACTGGTACATAATTCAATTTCACAATGTCTGCTGGGGATAAGTCCAAGTTAATCTTCACTGTTGATTCACCACTCATCACAGCAACAACCTTTTGTAGTTCTTCATATCCAGGGTTTTTTGAAAGTACAGTGTCCACCTTAGCTCTTACTGCATCTGCAACTTTACCTCTACCACGATTCAGTTGTTCCACAGTACTATTTATAATTTCAAAACTTTCAGATAGTGAAAGGTGCCTATTTTGGAGACTTTTGAGCGTTTTTATGATGCATGAAAATGTATGCTGAATGTGAGCTAAGTCATTCTTCACACTTATGTCACAGGTAACTGTTTTCGCAGTATCAATTGAGACTGCATCTTCAGAGTCCAATGCAAGGAGAACATTGTTAATAGAGTCTATATGTTCGGCATAATATTCAACTGCTTCTAGCCATGTACCCCATCTAGTTAAAATTGGCTTTGGTGGCAATGGAATTTCAGGGTACATTTCTTTCAACACGTTAACTCTACTGGGAGCTTTGAGAAATACTTTTTTCACTGATGAAATCAACAAATCTACTTTAGGGAAATTGTCTCTGACCACTTCTGCCACACGATGAAATGCATGCGCCACACAAGTAAAATGAGTCAATTTAGGATATACAACAGATAATGCTTGTCCAGCTTTGACCATATAAGGGGCAGCATCGCTAATAAAGAAGAACACATTATCGTACATAATACCCTTTGGCCACAGGATACCCATAGCTTCGTTGAACAGTTTAACTATAGTTTTGTTATTGCACTTTTCTAGAACATCACAATGTAAAAGAATTCGTTCAGAATATTGTTCACTTAACAAACCGATAACTACATTACCAACAAGTCTACCTTCTTTGTCGGGAGTCTCATCAATGGAAACCCAAATTGAACTATCTTTAATTTCATCTCTTATCTTCTGTATTGTCTCATCGTAGATGGATGGAGCATACGTCTTCCTAAGTGTTGACTCATCCGGGATTGTATGTTGAGTATATTTTTCAAGGAATTCCCTGAAGACCTTATTCTTTAGTTTGTAGAGAGGAATATCAGCAGAGATGAGAGAACGGCACAGGTCGATGTTAAACTCAGATCTTACATTCGATGTTGTTGGTTGTGTTAAAAACAATTGTCTCTGCTTGGAATTTAGTTGTTTGTTGGCCTGATGTTTACTAGTTGTAATGTGTTGTTGCACCAGGAACTTTTGTGTAGATGATACTGCACACTGACACAAATTACAAAATAATATTTTATTGTCAGTTGATAAACCATCTTCTTTAAATTCTGAAATGTAACTTGTTAGTTTTGATTTTAAATTGACTGAATGACGTACTTTTGGCATATTTACCGTCTTTATAGTATGATTTACAAAACTGAACCTATGTGTACTCTGACTGGCATTTAACTGTTGAGCTGCACAACTGAAGTCTGTTAAAAATTTTAAATTAAATTAATACAGTTTTGTAACTTACTTTCCCATTGTTGATAGGACTGCTAATTTTCAAATAACTCTGATGTTAAAGGGATTACTGAACATGTGTTTAAATCTCTATTGTTGAAATGTATTTTTAAAAGTTAATGGAATTTTGTTTTGTTTTATTGTTAAACCTAATATAATATGGACTGTTTTATATGAAATATGGAAAATATATGGAAATTAACGAAAATATGTACTAAACTCTAAAATATGGAAAAATATGGAAAATAAAAGTAGGATTTTTCAACCCTACACATTGTGAAACATAAAGATAATGCAAAATATAAATTATATTAGCTTTATAAGTAAATATGTATTTACATATAAATCCTTTCCCTGATAATGATTAATTTAACCTGGCAGAGTTAAGGTTATACGGCCTTCTCTAACACTCAACCAGGAGTAAAAACGTTACAAAAACACTACAAATATACAAAGTACACTACAATTTTACACACAAAACTGAATAAGATAATAATAATAAAATGTAAACAAAAGTAAGTAGAAATCAGACATAATATACAGGATGTTTAAAAAATACGGAGCATAATTTCAGGTATGTATTCCCCACATGTACTTACTTACTTACAAATGGCTTTTAAGGAACCCAAAGGTTCATTGCTGCCCTCACATAAGCCCGCCATCGGTCCCTATCCTGTGCAAGATTAATCCAGTCTCTATCATCATATCCCACCTCCCTGAAATCCATTTTAATATTATCCTCCCATTTACGTCTCGGCCTCCCTAAAGGTCTTTTTCCCTCCGGTCTCCCAACTAACACTCTATATGCATTTCTGGATTCGCCCATACGTGCTACATGCCCTGCCCATCTCAAATGTCTGGATTTAATGTTCCTAATTATGTTAGGTGAAGAATACAATGCGTGCAGTTCTGTGTTGTGTAACTTTCTCCATTCTCCTGTAACTTCATCCCGCTTAGCCCCAAATATTTTCCTAAGCACCTTATTCTCAAACACCCTTAACCTATGTTCCTCTCTCAGAGTGAGAGTCCAAGTTTCACAACCATACAGAAGAACCGGTAATATAACTGTTTTATAAATTCTAACTTTCAGATTTTTGGACAGTAGACTTGATGATAAGAGCTTCTCGACCGAATAATAACACGCATTTCCCATATTTATTCTGCGTTTAATTTCCTCCCGAGTGTCATTTATATTTGTTACTGTTGCTCCAAGATATTTGAATTTTTCCAACTCTTCAAAGGATAAATCTCCAATTTTTATATTTCCATTTCGTGCAATATTCTGGTCACGAGACATAATCATATACTTTGTATTTTCGGGATTTACTTCCAAACCGATCGCTTTACTTGCTTCAAGTAAAATTTCCGTGTTTTCCCTACTCGTTTGTGTATTTTCTCCTAACATATTCACGTCATCTGCATAGACAAGAAGCTGATGTAACCCGTTCAATTCCAAACCCTGCCTGTTATCCTGCACTTTCCTAATGGCATATTCTAGAGCGAAGTTAAAAAGTAAAGGTGATAGTGCATCTCCCTGCTTTAGCCCGCAGTGAATTGGAAAAGCATCAGATACAAACTGACCTATATGGACTCTGCTATATGTTTCACTGAGACACATTTTAATTAATCGAACTAGTTTCTTGGGAATACCAAATTCAATAAGAATATCATATAATACCTCCCTCTTAAACGAGTCATATGCCTTTTTGAAATCTATGAATAACTGATGTACTGTACCCTTATACTCCCATTTTTTCTCCATTATCTGTCGAATATAAAAAATCTTATCAATAGTCGATCTATTACGCCGAAAACCGCACTGATGATTCCCAATAATTTCATCTACGTACGGAGTTAATCTTCTCAAAAGAATATTGGACAAAATTTTGTACGACGTCAACAAAAGTGATATTCCTCGAAAGTTACCACAGTTGGTTTTGTCCTCCTTTTTAAAAATAGGTACAATTATGGACCCCTTCCATTGTTCTGGTACAATTTCCTTTTCCCAAATAGCAAGTACAAGTTTATAAATTTCGCTATATAATGCACTTCCACCCTCTTGTATTAATTCTGCTGGAATTTGATCGATACCTGGAGACTTGTACTTTTTCAGATTTTCTATCGCAATTTCGACTTCTGAAAGCGTGGGTTCGGGTATAAATGGCTCAGCAGTTTGTATTTCAATTTCGTCCCGATCATTTCTATTTGGCCTATGTATGTATGTATTTATTTACACTGCAAGTGGGCAAGCACCCGGTGGCAGTGGTATATACAATATTAACAATACACAGTTAAAATGATAAGCAATACACAATAAAATTTACAATACATAATAAAATTTACAACACATATACAATTTTATACACAATACAATAAGAATACACATTTAGTAGTTGCGCAAAATAGTTTTTCCATCTGTTTAGGGTTGATGGAGAGTCTGCAAGCAAGTCACCATTCTCATCCTTGATCACGTTTACCCTTGGCTGATATCCGTTCTTAAATTCCTTTATACCCTTATATAAATCTCGAATGTTTTTATTCTTACTATTTGTTTCTACCTCATTCAGTTTTTCCTTCAAGTAACCTCTCTTTTTATTCCTAAGTGTATACGACTTGCTTCCCGTCTTTCATTGAAATAATTATCTCTCTTCTCCTCAACTGGATCCTGTAAGAATTTTAATTTTGCCTGTTTCCTTCTTTCTACTAACATGCAACAATCTTCATCAAACCACGGTTTCTTTTTCTTAGTTTCATAATAACCTATGCTCTGCTCAGCTGCAATTTTGATACTATCTCTGATATTTTCCGACACGCTGTTAACATCTAATTCTTTCTCAACTTCGTCGCAACTTTCTAAAGTGGCAAACCTATTCGAAATTTCGACCTGATAATTTTGCTTAGTTTCCTCATCCTTTAATTTCAAAATATTGAATTTAGCAGTATTAACTTGTTGCTCTACTCGCTTGGCTACTGATAATCTTTCTCTTAATTCTCCAATCACCAAATAATGGTCAGAATTACAGTCTGCACCCCTGAAAGTTCGAATATCTACTATACTAGTATGTCTCCGTTTATCTATCAAGATGTGATCTATTTGGTTGTGTCAATCCATCTCGAGGAGTCCAAGTATATTTATGTATATCCTTATGGGGGAATGTTGTACATTTGACAATTAAATTTTTCGATGTGGCAAAGTTGACTAATCTAACTCCATTGTCACTACTAATTGCGTGTAGGCTCTCTTTTCCAATAGTTGGTATAAAAATATTCTCCAGTCCTACTTTAGCGTTGAAATCCCTGAATAAAATTCTCATATGACATCTAGGGAACTGATCAAAAGTATGTTAAAATCCTCATAGAAGCTATCCTTTATATGATCGTCTTTCTCTTCTGTAGGGGCGTGAGCATTTATAATTTTGATGTCGCACCATCTACCCTTAATTACTGACTATGATAACCTGTCACTGATAAATTCGACCTTTTTTAATGCTGATTTTATTTTTTTAAAAACAAAGAATCCTGTTCCTAATTGGTGATTATTGTTTCCTTCCCCATAATACAACAAGTAATCTCCTATTTGTGATATGCCATTCCCATCTACCCTAACCTCTTGCACTCCCACGAACTATATTCTATATCTAGATAATTCTTTTGCTACTAATGTTACCCCTCCTGTTCTATAAAGACTAGTTACGTTCCAAGTGCCAAATCTCAAAACTTTATTCCTTTGCTGTGGTCGTGCCAGAGAATCAGTCCTATTCCGAGGCTTATTGTAGGGATTCGTATCAAGCTGTCTTTTACGGTGATGGGTTGTTAGCCCTTCGCCCAACCCCCAAGCTGGAGGACCACCCCCACATGTAGACAATCAAAATAGTTCATTACAACATGTGTCCGGAAATGCTTCATTTCCGAGTTATGGCCTTCACAACTTTGAAATTCACCGGAACGTTTTTCTTTCCGCAGGCCGTTGTCATTACAGAAGATGTTCAAAATGTCCACCTCCTGCTTGAACACAGACCTCACATCGATGTCTCATTGACCTGCGAACACGATCCCAAACTCCAGGAGTATTGCGTATGTCCTCAGAACATGCCACAATTCGAGTCCGAAGGGATTCCAAATCAGGCACCGGAGACGAAAAAACCAATGATTTTAAATGGCCCCACAAGTAGAAATCGAGAGGGTTCAGATCAGGTGAACGTGGAGGCCAAGCAATTGGGCCACCTCTACCTATCCATAGATCAGGAAACCTTCGATCTAAGTACCGGCGAGCCGTACGACTGAAGTGTGCAGGAGCGCCATCATGCAAGAAGTGAATGTGTTGACGATTGATCAGTGGAGTGTCTTCTAAAACATGAGGTATGGTGTTTTCCAGGAAGTTTGTGTACGCCTGCCCCGTAAGTCTGTTTACAAGTACATGGGGTCCAACTAATCGATCACCAATGATACCGGCCCACATGTTGAGGGAGAACCGCACCTGGTGATGAGATGGAACAGTTGCACGTGGGTTTTCATACGCCCATACATGCTGATTGTGGAAATTTGTTATGCCATCTCGCGTGAACTGTGCTTCATCTGTAAATTATACTAAGGCAGGAAAGTTCGGATTTACACCACACTGCTGCAAGAACCGCTGTCAGAACCTAACTCGTGCAGGGTAATCTGCTGGTGACAGGGCCTGTACACGTTGCAAATGATAAGGATACAATTGATACTCTTTCAACAGTCTCCAGACAGTCGTATGAGGAACATTGACTTGCAACGCTACCCTTCGTGTGCTGATAGAAGGAGTCATGTTCACAGCCTCCAGAATCTCCTCCTGTACTTCTGGAGTTGTAGATCTTGGTCGTCCCCTTCCCAAACCAGGAGAGTTAAATTTCCCATACTCGCACAGACGGTAATGGAGACGTACAAATGTCTTCCGATCTGGACATTGTCGCTGTGGGTACCTCTCCTGGTACAAACGACGAGCCAGCGCATCATTGCCGTCCGTCTTACCGTACATGAAGTGTATCTCTGCCAGCTCTTGATTTGAATACATGTCGCACAGTCTAACGCCTAAACAACACTGAATGTAACCTTCGCCTCGGAATGAACTGTCAGAGTGCCCTCTTAATGTCTCCTTTGACAGCAACGACCTGCGGAAAGAAAAACGTTCCGGTGAATTTCAATGTTGTGAAGGCCATAACTCGGAAATAAAGCATTTCCGGACACATGTTGTAATGAACTATTTTGATTGTCTACATGTGGGAAATACATACCTGAAATTATGCCCCGTATTTTTTAAACATCCTGTATGACATACAGAAAGAAAGAAAAAAGCATAATAAAATGTGAACAGCAGGTCAAAATAAGTGAGACGTACAAAGTATAAAAAAGTATGACAATTATTGATAATAATAATAATAATAATAATAATGATAATAATAATAATAATAATAATAATAATAATAATAATAATAAAATAGTGCAGTACAAAGCATACAATGAATACAATATTTTTAAGTACGGTACACACAGTAAGGAAAATTATGATTATTATAGCTCAACTTATCACATTATAGATATACCATTATCGGAAAATATGAAAATAAAAATATAAAATAAGTTAACTATCACAAGAACATTAAAAAAAATGTGAATACATGGAAATATGCAATACAGCACTTGTCATAATACAGTAGTAAGTTAGTTTGGCAACTCTTCATAAGACAATTTTCTAACTTGGATTTGAAAGATTTCAATGTTCGGGAGCCCTTAACTTCAGGCGGCAGAGAGTTCCAGTGACGATAGGTAGCAACAGTGAAAGATGAGGAATAGAGAGATGATGTGTGAAGTGGAATTTCTAGCGTGTTATCGCGTTGTGATCGAGTATTAATATTATGATAGCGAGAGAGAGTATGAAAACGAGCGAATAAATAATAGGGGATGAAGTGTGCATAATTCGAGCATAGCGGAGCGGTGTGGAATTACGTCCACAAATACAAATATTAACTTAGCGGGATTCGGACTATTGTTTAAAACGTGAGTTACTAAAGTAGAAGATGTGGAATAACATACGAAACACTTAAGAAATGTTGAATAGTATTTAATTTAAAATTATTATCCTATATCAAAGCTGCATATTATGAGAAATATTGCATACTTCATAGTACTTTCCGTAATTAATTGTTACATATTTTTTCTTTGCTTTAGTGAGACAAAGTCAATTCCTACGATAAGAATTAATATACAATAATGCTTTATATACGTATTGCTGACAACTGCACAAATAAAACTGATAATAATCTGATGCTTGTAATAATTAGTAAAGGCATGTGGACAACAATAAAACTTAATTTGATAAAACCTTAAAATTTCCAAAAAGGTACATTTTAACTTCTATTCATTTATTAGGTCTAAATAAAAAAGCTAATTTGTATTTTTCTATCAACACAAAGACGAAGGAATTAGGCCTACTAAAGAATGTTGTTGACTCACGTTTTATGATCCCTCGGAAATCGAAAGTACGATTTGGAGCAATTTGTAATTTGCAATTATAAACAGCACATATACACCCTGACATTTTAACACAGTACTAATTAATAAAACTATTAACTAGCTCAGCAACAATATACATTGCAGTTGATTACAACTTGTTTCGCGAGTATCGCCACACCAGCCGCCTAGGTAGCAGCACCAGCGTCGTTCGCGCGCAGAACTGCTAGCTGTCCGGTATTATTATAGTAAGGTATTTGGTAGTACTACCTGTCTGCTTCGTAAATCTAAACCACAGCTTTCTGGACCTGTATTCAGCTTGTATTTAAACACGTTTACTTGATAAATCAACCCCTGGTATATTTACAACGAGTAGCACAGTCTAGTAAATTATATACAGTCACGAAGCTTGAGTTGTTGAGGGTATTAGGAACAATAGACTGTGCCGGTACTATTTCGCATTGTCTGTTATGAGGCGATAGTAGCGATCCTCGTGGTTAGCAACTATCTATGGATGCATATTCCCTACGTATTGAGCTTCGTGACTGTATATACTAGGCTGTGGTAGTAGCCTATTTCAAGTATAGAAAGCTGTGGTCTGTAGCTTGTGGTGGCCATTGTTGCCAATTTAGTGACTGCCAGTTTTGCTGTTGCGCTTTTTATTAATAACTAGCCGTACCCGTGCGCTCCGCTGCACCCGTTAGAAATAAATATAAAGTAATTACATAATTAAAATAGGACTTTTGATCCAGGGAATATTCGTGTTTGATAGAAGGATAAATCGTTTAATATGTTACTTCATTTAAATTATACTTAAATAATTAAAAAAGAATAATTTTGGTCCAGAGAGCTCTCATTTGGTGCAATGACAATTCCTTTAACATGTTTCTTAATTTTTATTACATGCATCCATACTTCAATGAACATTGACATCATTTACATTTAATGTGTATACTTTATTTTACTTGTTATATGTTTCCATTGAATTATGGTAATAACTTAATTTTAACTCTTATTTTCTACATATTCAGTAAATGGCGCTTGGCCCACTGTGGTTCTGAACCCTTCAAATAACTTAAATAAATTATATATTATATTATATTATATTATATTATATTATATTATATTATATTATATTATATTATATTATATTATATTATATTATATTATATTATATTATATTATATTATATAAAAAGTGTGTTGATAACGGATGTACCCCGATAAGTAAGTTTTCAATTTGTTATGGAAGCTCTTGAATCTCAAGAGGAACAAATTTTATTTAATGCATATGTATTTTATGTATTTTAACTCGATTCAATTGAGCATAGTTAAAATTTGGATTATAAAATAATGAAATGCTAAGCTATTACTGCATACTAAATCAATACACTCTCGTTGTTCGTTAATTCTCTGAGATAAACATTGTTTTAAGAAATACAGGAAACGAATACACAGAATAGCCTATCAAGTTTTCTGTGCATAAGAAGCTATTTTAATCTTACCTGTCCTCAATTCACTCAGAAGTTATTGTAATAACATCATAGCATTATGTCCATACAGAGAAACTACATTTTCCAATGGTGAAATAATAATTAATTATACAAATCGGTTAATTTAGTTTCCGATATAACAAACACAGAAACATTTTCTGTAGGCTATGATTCATAGCTTTCGATTGTTGTTGACTAAGGCCCCTTATAGACGAAGTCATTTGTTTATTTCATTACACGGCCTTAGATGGCAGTTATTTTAATTTTAAAACTCATTTATCTCATTAAATATCAGTCCTATCAAAATTTTTCAAAGAATAAAACGTATCGGAAATGATTTTTAAAGAAATGTTTGTTATGTAACATTTTTCAGAAAAATCAATAATAAGTGAGATATTTCGATTTATTTAATTCAGGCCCCCTTATAACCCCCATTTTAAATAATGTATTTTGAATGCCATATAGCCTATAATCTAAGTCACAACGAACTTAATTTATATTCCAATTTTCATCGAAATCCGTTCAGCCATTATCGCTTGAAAAGGTAACAAACATACAGACAGACAGACAGACAGACAGACAGACAGACATACAAACAAAAATTTCAAAAAAGCGATTTTCGGTTTCAGGGTGGTTAATTATATATGTTAGGACTAATTATTTTTGGAAAATCGAAAATTACCAGAAAAATTTCGGCTACAGATTTATTATTAGTATAGATTAAGTAAGGCATTTTGAAGCTTTAACATTATTTTAAATGATAATGTATGTTGCAAAATAATCTAGTAGTAAATAACTGAAGTAACTTGAAATTATTATGCTTAGAAATTTAATGTGTTGCATAAGCTTCAAAGATTCGCGTTACTCACTGCACGAAGCAATTTTTTGTATACATAATTATGTGTATGTTGTAAGGGAGGGAGCATGTCTTTTTTAAATCGGGGTATGCCGGGGGAAAATCTTGGGGTAGCATACCACCTCTGCTTTTTTCACTTCCTTCACTGGGTACAATTGATATAAATCTGTGATTTAAAGTTATTTTATTAATTTGATTTAAAGTTGTTCTTGGTGATTGATTAAATGCTTTTGTTTCATTATAAATCAGGACTGTTCTCGGCAGTAATCGTCTACCAGTTCACTGTAGTAAAGTCATATTGGGGAACGGATCTCGCTTTAAACATATAATAATTCGCAATAGATTACTATCATCACAATGATATATTAAATAGAAGTGAAGGACTTTAGATTAGTAAAATTTTAGTAACACTCAATATGTTTCCAAAAACTTAATCCTCGATATCTGTCACATGTTATATTTTATTACACATGTGAGTGCAAAATATTTTCATACCTGTTACAAATGCCTTAAATGTTTTTCTTTTCTTTTCCTTAAAATACTATATTCCGATAAAGGATAACGAGACATTATAGAATCCATGTAGATGCTGCTGGTAGTCTAGGTGTCAGGTTCTGAAATTCCTCGATCGTTTCCATGTTGTGTTTAGTAATGCTTTGAAAGTACGGCAACAATAATTGTTTTTTCTCTCGTTTTACTAATGTTGAATAACATTTATCTAGATACAAACATAAGTCACACTGTCTCTTACCTGTAGAAGATAACAGAAACCTATCTGTAAATTAAAGAGCAATCCATGTAATTTATTTTATTCCATAATAAAGAACTAAGAAAGAGACTAGTAAAATGTTTCGTGTGGAGTGTGACTCTTTATAGTGCGGTGACATGGACATTAGGATGGATGAATGAATGAATGAATTAATTAATTAAATTTAATGAATATTTTACACATCGCTACAGAATTACTGAAAACATACAACAATATTCTTTCATTCCATGCCATACTCAAAGTAGAAGAGTTGAATCTATACATATTGTGATTTAATATTTAAGTCCTAACAACTCGCCTTCATGGTTTAAGGGTTTCAAGTTAAAATATAGGTCTAATACAAGACGAAATGAAATTCTTAATTTAGTTGAACCTAAATGTTTCACATCTGCTGCTTTACTACACAGTACAAATTATGGTTCACGTCTATATAATTCGATAATAAAATTTCATCCAGAATTGACCACTTTAAGCAATGAAATTTTCAGATCCAGAATTTAAAAAAATTATATGACAGACTTCCCTGTTTTATAATATATACCATGTATTGTACAACAAGTTTATTTCAATCCTAAGTATATTTTTTTCTATCTTATCTTTGTTACTATATCAACATAACCTGTACTAATTATATTACTAATGAAAAGTTAACAGCCTATTAATCTATCACCAATCTCAACATCGTCTCTTTTTACGCTCAGTTATTACTAGTATTATTATTACTAACTTTATTATTATCATCTTTATGTGACCTTTTTTCTTAAGTATATTGTGTACCAAGTATGTATAATTATGTGTGTTTCTATCTACTCTTCTTAAGAATGTGATCTTAGTGCAAGAATTTTAAATTTTATTTCTGAAACAGTAGAGATTTCTATTTTTGTGAATTACCGGTATGTATAATCTGTGTAATCAGAATCTTAAATTTTAATTCAGAAAAAACAGGTATGTTTGGTGAACAATGTAAAATTGTATGTCATTTTCAAGTCTTTCTATCAAAACGGAACTGTCCCCGAACACGAGCTTTGCTCTTTCGGGGTACTTTCATGTAGCGTTTTTTATGTATATTTATATATTTATTTATTATTTTGCTAATAATTGTAACATAAAATATAATATATACAGAAAAACTTTAGCTCGCCCCTGAAAGAGTAGAACTCGTGCTCAGGGGCGGATTCCTGAATTTAAATTAATAATTATACAATACAATTTGTCTTATGTCTACTGTGCAATTATAGTATATAAATTTACATTTACAATTTTTCAATTTTTTATAAAATCCATACATAACTTTTTAAATTTAATACTAGAACTATTAGAATTGACAAGATTAGGATATTTAAATATAAATTTGTTATATATTCTTGGGCCTAAATTACTACTATGGTTAAATACTGTAACAATGTTGCATTTTGGTTCAAACAATCTTAAAGAAGTCATACATTTTGTTTCATAACTATGAGAATACAATTCAAAATTATTTCGATTTTTATGTATGAATTTTATCAATACAATGTAATAAATTTGTCGTACGTTAAGTACATTAAAGTCTAGAAACAAATTTTGAGATGGAAAATCAATAGGTTTATGAAGACATATTTTAATTATTTTCTTCTGTAATAAATAAAGTGGATTAAAATTGAATTTAAATGAGCTACACCATCCTATAATTCCATACATAATTACCGATTGAAATAAAGTTAAATATATTGTACGTAATAAACTTATTGACAAGTAATTCCTCAATAAAACAAAATAATATACTATTTTACGTAATTTATTACAAAGGTAATTAATGTGTTGGTTCCATTTTAAATGATTATCGAAAATTATGCCTAAATACTTAACTTCAGAGGACTCTTTAATAATCGGATATTTACACTGTATTAACTGTTATATGTTATGAAATAAATAAATAAAATAAATAAATAAAAGCAATAGATTATTCATAATTAATAGTACTTCTCACGTTATCCATAAATTTCCCGCATTCATCGTCAATCAAAAGCACAGTTGTAACTACTGGAAAGAAAGAGAGAATCTAGAAGAGCAGATTATAAGTCTGAACTTCCGTCTCTCGCTGATGCCAACTTTAAAGACTTGTAGTCGAACGACCCTCTAAATTAATTTAACCTACGAGTAAACCTCAAGCGTAAACATAACTTCGAAGAACATTCCTTTGTAATCTAATAAAGTAAGTTTTATTATGCGAACAAAAATATGTGTTGCATATCTTCTATCTCTCAAGATAGGAATATTAAATTAGGACGACTGACGGTACGCATTTGAAGATATATCATTAATTCTCTTTTACGTCTCATAAAAGACAAAAATTAAAAGAAAAACAAGGCATAAACTTCACAGAAAGGGACATGAGTTAACCTCATTAAGTCCATATACTGCTTTTTTTTATTTTTATTACGGTGACAGAGATGAACACACAAGTTTATGTAGGGCTTCGGAGAACAGTGTTTCAACTAAAATGCATTTCTATGTGTTGGCCGTAATAAAAGTTCTCAAAAGTTCGACTATATAGGCCTACTGTACCTGTAGTATTTGGCGGCAACCTCTCCTAATCTATACAGTTGTATACGCCGGGAAAACCTAGCGCTGCAAAATTTCGTAACCAGAGTGTTAAATTATTTCAAGTTCACGAGAGCTTACATCTCATTGAGTGCAATAAAGAGGACATTGTCATGTAATTAAACATTTCTGTTTTCTTAGAAACAGGCTTTCGTCACTAATTTATTAGCTGAGACATTTATTTATTTATTTACTTATTTATTTATTTATTTTATTTATTTAATCTGACAGGATTAAAGCCATAAGGCCTTCTCTTCCATCCTACCAGATACCACATATAAGATTTTTACAAGATTTTACAAGATTTTTTTATTGCAAGCAAAAATTAAATACAATAACAAATATTTTACAATATTATTGTAATACTCGTATATGAACATTCTTCAAAATTCGAAATTAATTACCAGTCTGATAGTAAAATAGCCTACATATTATAATTTATTGTATAAATACAATGTAACCCGAAAAAGCAAGATTCTTGAGATCGGGTGTGACCAAGAATGAAAACTGGATAAAAAAAACAAGTAAATGAAATAATAGGCTAATAATAATAGTCTAATAATAATAATAATAATAATAATAATAATAATAATAATAATAATAATAATAATCACAACTGTGATTAAACTGTTCAATGTAATTACACATAAAGTTTAAAAAGAATAAGAATAAAAACAAAAACAAACAAACAAACAAACAAACAAACAAACAAACCAACGGTACCATAGCCTACAGTATACATAAACATACTCAGTTAAGAATACAACATTGTTAAAGGACAGCAAAAAATAAAATACAAAAAAGAAATACAGACGCTGATGAAAATAATACAAATTAAATTAAAGCCCTATAGAGCGTCAACAGGGTCAAAAGAACACTATAAACCTCTCATCGAGCTAATACAAGAAAAAAGAAAAAAAAACAAAGATAGCAATGATGATAGTAATAACTGATAACTGATAATAATGATAATAATAATAATAATAATAATAATAATAATAATAATAATAATAATAATAATAATAATAATAATAATAATAATTACATATTAATTGTTAATGTTACAACAGAACAGTTACAATATTTATTATATGTCATGGGTTAAGCCGAAGTTGCGCAACCTGACAGATGTTCAACAAGGAATTCCGTGAACTAGAATGTGATTTTTTAATTTAAATTTGAATTTTGATACTGTCCGACAGTCTCTGACGTGAGCAGAGGAATAAAGAGAAGATACATGTTCCGGGTTTGAGGTAGTGAAAGGTAAACAAAACGAGATGCTAGGTAAGAGGGTGTGGAGGTGTGGTTGATTTTAAATAGTAATGCGAAGGAGCTGAGGAGTCGTCTTTCTTTAAGTGGATTCCAAGACAACAGTTCTAGTGACGGTGTTACATGACCGAAACGAAAGCAGATATTGTGAACACGCTGTAATCTGTGGGCAGGATCAGTATTTAGATTCGTGACATTTCTTTAACATTTTATTTTTTTAAATCAATTCAATCATTTCTTGTTGTTAGAAAGGTCACCTTTATTATTCGTGTTAAAATATTACAGTGATTTCAAGAGAATCGTAAAATATAAAAATTATTAAATGCAGAATTTGTAAAACTAAGTCCATAATGGTCGGTGAAATAAGTAAAATGCAAAAAGTGGAAAAGAGCTTTCTCAAGATTATTTATTACTTTGTATCTTATTTTGATTAACGTCTAAAATTAAATGTGATCAGTCGTGCCAAAATATCAGGAGAGCACGTACTTTCCAGAAACGCATGGTCATAGCCTGAGCCATCTTCAGTTACAAGCCGGAGCATGGGTAGGTTTGGCAACGCTGAGTGGAGGCGGGCGGAGGCGAAATAAAGACATGACGTTTGACGTTTTAGTGCTTTGATTCGTTGTCACATGTACATTTTCGACATTAATTGATACAAAACTAAGTACATGTGATAAAGATTCAGTGTACTGATGTACGTAATTTATTATGTAATCCGAAATGGTATTTTATTTGAGTTTCAGAATACTTTGTAAGTACTTGCATACAGCCACTTATAACTTAAAAAATTAAAAGCATACGTGTTTTTATTGATGGTACAAGGAAAAATAAATAAATATTTAAAGAAATGTTACTTGTACCAAAAATAAATAAAATAACGACGTACTTTCGCAGTACCCTATTCCAATCAATTAACCATTATGTGGTTAGTAAATTGACAATGTTTTGCCGCTTTATGTTGTTTCACTTCTGACGTGAAAGGTCTAGGATATCATATACATTTTAATTTCATGTGATTATCTGTCGTGCTTTTCTATAAATATTTCAGATGCCCAGGAAGCCAGTTTTAGTTTGTACCTCGCCAGTCACCATAACAATACTGTTATCCTACAATATAATTCTAAATTGGCCAAGGCCAATGGAAAACTGAAGAAACATACCTTCAACATAATATATAACAAAACACATCATTATCTATTAAATGTGCCAATTAGCGTAAACTCAGTGAACTTTAAATCCTGCGAAGAGAAAATAAACGTTTTATAACTAATTTATTACAAAAAAACAATAATATTAATAAATAAACCCTGAAAATCAACAAAGTGAGTGTATGCATCTATAAATTATAGGTAGTTCTGACGTATAGCAGGCATTCCGAATCTTCAACAAAACTGCAACATTTATGGGATCACTAAGCATCTGTTCACAATGAACTTGAAAATCAACGGCGTAACTTTATTGATATAGCAGGCGAGACTCAACAATTTGGCCAGAATTCTGATACACCACAAACCACAAGTAAAACTATAAAATTGTACGATGAAAGACTAATGGAACGGAGAAAAAATCTCTGCGGCGCCGGGATTTGAACCCGGGTTTTCAGCTCTACGTGCTGATGCTTTATCCACTAAGCCACACCGGATACCACCCCGGCGTCGGACAGAATCGTCTAAGTTTTAAGTTCCAACTCTTGGGTTCCCTCTAGTGGCCGCCCTCTGCACTACGTCATAGATGTCTATGAACGAAGGACTGAAGTCCACACATGTGCTGAGGTGCACTCGTTATGAGTGACTAGTTGGCCGGGATCCGACGGAATAAGCGCCGTCTTAAATCTTAAAACTGAGACGATTCTGTCCGACGCCGGGGTGGTATCCGGTGTGGCTTTGTGGATAAAGCATCAGCACGTAGAGCTGAAAACCCGGGTTCAAATCCCGGTACCGGAGAGAATTTTTCTCCGTTCCATTACTCTTTCATCGTATGATGACGCAGAATATCTGCATGTAAATATCATATGTTCTTCGGTACATTAAATAATATATATATATATATATATATATATAATTGTAGTTTATACAATATTTAATATTTAGCAGAATTGTCAACCACTTTGTCATTAATAATAACGGTAAAATTGCCAAAGACTGCAGCCATAGTTTCATTTAGTGTCTTGTTTTTATCGCCAACACGCACTTAGTTTATAATACATCAACAATTAACGTTTGGTATGACCGCGAACATAGTTCCATCGACACACACTTATATTGCAACATTAATTTACATTCAAAATCGGCATTAGCACCAACACATGTTCTGGATAGTAGGCCTCCGTTTGACAGTTAATTATAGTGTTGCCGACGTATGGCTCCGGCTTGTAGCTAACTGAAGAAGGCTCTGTGATAGCACATTTAACAGATTATTTTAATGTTTTTTGGTGGCAGAACTAGTAAAATGATGTGTTTGTTTTAACAATGTGTGTATTTATAAGTAATGCTGTACGACTTCTGACGAAATCGCACAATTATATAACTTAAAATATGAACACTGTTTAAATATAACTTTTATAGCACTAATTCAAATGAGTAAAAATAATTATGTAGGTTGAATTCAATATAAAATAAGAGAGAAAAATTAAAACCGAATAAATGTAGGCCTATTTTATTTTTCGAGGTAATTTCATTTGTCTGGCATAATTTACCCTTTGTCCGTATTTGGAAATATTGGGTACTGGATGGCTACAATATGGGACGACGAGGAATCCTCCATCTATGACAATAATTTATAGGATATGACATTGACATCGAACAAAAACATATCCTTGCAATTGAAATAGCGTCGTTAAATAGCCTGTAAGAAGTAATATTCGTATATTATTTATGATAGACAGAAGTAGTGTTCAGATAGATATCCTGGTATACACTCATTTCCACTACCCCAATATCATCACTTCGCTATAATTTATTCTTAAATGCTTTTTTTATACAACTTGAAGGACTCGTTTGCTATTCAATTTCATTCCAGCCTCTTGGCTTATTTCGTCCATTATAATATGTTTTCTAATTTGTTTATCGCACTGTTTCCCTAAGACATTTGCGATTATGCTAACTCAGAAGCTATTGACCTGAAGAGACATACAGAGTCTCAATCCAGGCATTAGCCTGAAAGTAAATTAAGTCTTAGAACATTGGCCTGTAGAGACGTCTACAGACTGAATCAAAACACTGGTTTGTTGAAATTGGCTTTTCTACAGTCTCCAACTAGGAATTGCCCTGGAAATAAATCTAAATCACAATTAAGACGTTGGCCTGTTGAAACAACTACACTGTCAATTGAAACCCCGGCTCGTAAAGACATTTCCAGTCTCAATTGAGTCTTTGGTTTGTAGAGACATCTACAGCATCAATCGAGAAATTGACTTGTACAGATATGTACACTGGCGTCCAAAGTTATCCGACCTACGATTTTATGATCGTGTAAGCGGATTTTCCAACCACGGTATGTCAGAACCAAAGATATAAAAAATTTACAAACTTTAAAACAGTTCCGCTAGTTCTCAATAGATAGCAGAGTTAAAAAAGTGTCAAAGAAAATAATTATGTAGATTAAGTATTAATTATTATCACAATTGACAATATCAGCGGTTTCCAACTAAACCCAGCGTTGTTTTACAATCAGTTGAGTGGACTGAAAAATTGAATTCCATAATTGCGGGAATATTGGTCTACAATTGGCAACAGTCACTATTATCTTCGCCATCTATTCACAGAAGCAATAACTAACGCATCCACATTTACACCAACCAATTATTGATCACTATCGATTAGTCAGATTAGATATCTTTTAACGTCAGTGTACATTGGAGTTCAAAGATACCTGACCCATAATAATCGATAGTGATCGATAATTTGTTCGTGTAAGCTTAGCTTTTTTAGTTATTACTTCTATGAATAGATGGCGAAGAACATAATCAGTGTCGCCAATTGTACATAAAATGTACTCGCATTATAGAATTCAAAATTTCGTCCATCTCTGCTAATTGTAAAACAACACTAGGATTAGCGGGAAACTGCAGGTATAGTCAATAAGTTATGAGGTTAATTTATTCTTAATCTACATCACCATTTTCCCCAACACTTTTTACCCTTTCCAATAATAGTGCCACCTATTGAGAACTAACGGAACTATTCCAAAGTTTATCCATTTATTATGTCTTTGGTTCTGGCTTATTCCGTTGTTAAAATGTTCGCTTACACCAGTGATGTCAAAGCAAACGCATTTTTCTGACCTTGACGTCGTGCGCGGACATCAAGCGCTAGGTATGGAAGGAGCAAGGATTATGTATAAGAGTAAGGACCCTGTCGGATTAAGAAAACAGTGGTGTACAAACTTCAAACAGAACGTGAAATTTTATGTCGATATTTTGTATGCCTATTTGCTGTTTAATATAATCAATATTGTCTGTAAAGCAAAGTACTAACATCAGTTTCTTAATATTGCAGTTAATAACATAATAAAGAGTTAAGAAGGAATATTCACATAAATTTCATAGTAGTAAAACTATACTACATTAAGTGAATGAAACATCATTCATAAAGAAAGTGATATCCCAAAGAAAGAGATTAAATATGACATGGTAAGTTGGAACTGATATTGATGATATCTTTAGCCTTATAAAAGTAATCAATAAACTAATCAAAACAATATTACAGTACAATGGAAAGTTAACTAGCTATATGCTTCAACTTTAAATAATATTACATAACAAAACCCTTATCGCATTATGCTTTTAAGGTGATATTGTTGCCCAACTTCCTATCATCAGAATATTATATTATTTTCTCGAAATCTGCTGAGGCTATAGAGCTGATATATCTGGGCACATATCTAAAAGTAAATTCATTTTCTTACGAACATTTCCCATGCGAATATTTTCAAAATTTTCAATACGTATCTTCAGTAATGCATATTTAGGATATATTAGATTTATGAAAACATTGTTTCAATAACCGTAAGGCTACTAAATAAACATACCTGAAAATTTCATCTTTCTGTAAAAAAATTGAAAAAAAAAATACTGCTTTTGAATAAAAAGGAAACTCGTGAAAAATGAGCATTAAAATTGAAACTTAAATTCTTATAATGAGCTTATACTTCTCAGACAAATCTAAAAATCAACATGGATACAGTTTTAATAAGTTCTCTTCCCTTTATCCATTGAGTCAGTGCTGAACATCCCTGTATATAGCTTCACCACGCGGCATATACTACCTCTCTCGTCTGTCTCTTTCCTTTCCGCTCAGGCTCTCCTGAGCTCTAAAGCGCGCGCTTGCCCATATGGACATCAGTTGACATGACTAGCTTTTACACGATCAGAAATTTCTAGGTCAGATATCTTTGAATGCCGGTGTACATTCTTAATCGAGATGTTAGCCTATAGAGAAATTTTTAGTCTCAATCGAGACTGTAGCCTGTTAAAGAAATAAAGTTTCAATCAAGACGTGGGTTTGTAAATACACCTACAATCGCAATGGAGACTATTGCCAGCAGATGTATTTATAGTTTCAACCGAAAATGTGATCGTATAGTTACACATGAGAGTATAATATAAATACGAGTAGTATTTCTCTACAGGCCTATACCTCGATTAAAATTGATACTGTACACAAACTACTACTACAAATGGAAGTGGAGGGGACAAGGAACATGACAATTCAAGTGATTTTTGCCAGTGCATATATACATACGGTAATAAAAGACCAACAAAATGAAACAAACAAACTTAGACAAGAACTGCAACAACATTATAATATCATCGCTCCACATATGAGCAATACAACAGCGACAATATTCAGTGAATTGCTGAAATAATGGCTTTAGGTTTAATAATTGTTCATGGAGAAATGTCGGTTTCTTTATCCCCGTTTGCTACTATTGTTTTTATCTTGTATAGTCATATGCACAGTCAATATTTTGGCACCATTATCCAACATAATTTGTTTTTAAATAATTGTTGCCTAATAATATTGTACTCTAATGCGAATAAGAAAGGTAAATGGGGTGGGAAAATTGGTACTCCTTTTATATTATGATGTAAGGGGTTGTTGGACAATAACTTCATTTAGGTCAAAATTACATAAATTCTTACTTAACAAATTAACTGCTGATTTATATTTATTACATATAATGAAACTAACATTCTGTCCATTCTTATTATTATCATTAATTTCTCTAAATAGATTTACAAAACCTCTAATGGCAATTACATTAATATTCTCATTATAGAAATATATTTTAGATTTATATATATATATATATATATATATATATGTATATATATTTTTTTTTTCTTTTTCTCCCTGTAACATAGTTCTAGTAAGCTTATATTAAATTAATTTTCATCATTTTACTAGCTATCTTAAATCTTAAATTAATTATAATTGATTGAATTAAATTAGCTCACAAATTAAGTTACTACTTTACCTTATAGGTTTATCTAAATTTAAATAAATATGTAGTCTACTAGTCGTTAAAACTTAACTGAAGAATATTGCTGGAGAACCTTTTAAGTGTAGTGTAAATATTCGTAATTTAAATATGTATTGTATTGATTAAGGCTGGTTGAGTGGAAGAGAAGGCCTTATGGCCTTAACTCTGCCAGCAAAAATAAAACATTATTATTATTATTATTATTATTATTATTATTATTATTATTATTACCCATAGAAATTTGAGTCTATTCTGTTTATGTAGTAATACAGATTGTGCTTAACACTATCAAATATAATTAATTAAGGCAAATTCTAGTGCAAACTTTAATACAACTCTTGTTTTGATATCGTCTGGTGTTCTATTTCAATGTAGGGTGTAAATAATCAATATAGCCAATGTTCTGTATCTATACAGACTCTAGATAACATTCCTAATGTAATGTACTATTAGCCATGTATTGTGGGTCCCTGTCACCACGGCATGGCGCGTCCTCAGGTTGCGGATAGAAGAGACGGCCTCCAGATATGGAAGGTAGCTGCGAATATATTGAATAAGCAGTCATGGACAGCCGATAAGGGGTGGTCCTCCAGCTTGCGGGTTGGGCGAAGGGCTAACAACCCATCACCGTAAAAAACAGCTTGTTACAAATCCCTACAAATCTGAAAGTTAGAATTTATAAAACAGTTATATTACCGGTTGTTCTGTATGGTTGTGAAAATTTGACTCTCACTCTGAGAGAGGAACATAGGTTAAGGGTGTTTGAGAATAAGGTGCTTAGGAAAATATTTGGGGCTAAGAGGGATGAAGTTATAGGAGAATGGAGAAAGTTACACAATGCAGAACTGCACACATTGTATTCTTCACCTGACATAATTAGGAACATTAAATCCAGACGTTTGAGATGGGCAGGGCATGTAGCACGTATGGGCGAATCCAGAAATGCATATAGAGTGTTAGTTGGGAAACCGGAGGGAAAAAGACCTTTAGGGAGGCCGAGACGTAGATGGGAGGATAATATTAAAATGGATTTGAGGGAGGTGGGATATGATGATAGAGACTGGATTAATCTTGCACAGGTTAGGGACCGATGGCGGGCTTATGTGAGGGCGGCAATGAACCTTCGGGTTCCTTAAAAGCCATTTGTAAATAAGTAAGTATGTAATGTACTATTAGAGTTTGTAGTAAATGTCTAAATTCATATGCATTTACAGATGGTAAGTTACAATATTTCAAAGTTCACATATCATTTTTAGATGACAATTAGCAATAGACCTATATGATTTAATAGAATTGTAGTACCATTTTCCAACGAAATGTATCACATCAGTTTGTACTCGATAGTGTTGTTCTATTGTTATGTAAAAATAAATTTTTAATAAAAAAATCATAAAAAACTGCCGGTAGAAATAAATAAATAAATAAATAAATAAATAAATAAATAAATAAATATAAATATATAAATAAATAGACAATCAAATAAATAAATAACGGACAATGCAATTTTTGCTACAGTTTTTCTCGACTAATATGCAGATAAGTGATCCACGTTAAACCTGTACCGTAATATTGAGATAAGCCAGTCATGTCAATTGATGTCCATAGGAACAAGCGCGCGCTTTAGAGCTCAGGAGAGCCTGAGCGCTTTACAGCGGAAAGGAAAGAGACATACGAAAGGGGTAGTATATGCCGCTTGGTCGAGCTATATTCAGGGATGGCCAGCACTGATTTAATGGATAAAGGGAAGAGAACTTATTAAAACTATATCCATGTTAATTTTTATATTTGTCTGAGAAGTATAAGTGCATTATAAGAATGTAAGTTTTAATTTTAATGCTCATTTTTCACAAGTTAGATTTTTTTATTAAAAAGAAATATTTTCTCAACTTTCCTTTATAGAAAAGATAAATTTTCAGATATAGGCCTATTTATTTAGTAGCCTTACAAAATGTTTTCGTAAATCTAATATACCGTAAATATGTATTACTGAAGATAGTGCATTGAAAATTTTGAAAAATTCGCATGGAAATTGTTTCTAAGGAAATGAATTAACAAAGCAACTACTGTTCCATCGTAAGCAAAAGATACGTGCCCATGTGTTGTAAAAATGTCAGCTGTATAGCTTCAGCATATTTCGAGAAAATAATTTAATATTCTGATGATAGGAAGTTGCTCTCCAATATCACCTTAAAAGCATAATGCGATAAGAGTTTTGTTATGGAATATTAGTTATAGTTAAAACATATACAGCACGTAGATAACTTTGCTTTGTACTGTAATTTTGTATTGATTAGTTTATTGATTACTTTTATAAGGCTAAAAGTGCCATCAATATCAATTCCAACTTATCATGTCATACTCAATCTATTTTTTTCGGATATCACTTTCTTTATGACTGATGTGTTTCATCTATTTAGTACAGTATAGTTGTACTACTATGGAATTTATGTGAATATTCCTTCTTAACTCTTTATTATGTTATTAACATTTAAAGACAACTGCAATATTAAGAAATTGATATTAGTACTTTTGTTTTACAGACAACATAGATAATATCAAACAGAAAGAAGCCATATAAAAATAAGGACATAAAATTTCACGTTCCCTTTGAAGTTTGTGCACCACTGTTTTCTTAATCCAACAGGCTGCTTATTCATATACACAACCCTCCCTGTTTCCATACTTAGCGCTTGATGGCCGCGCACGACTTCAAGGTCAGAAAAATGCACTTGCTTTGATATTACTGAGATAAGCACTAAAATAAGCAAAGAAATTAATTATGTATCTCCGCAAAAAAGAAAATTGAAGAGGCTCTACAGTTTCAATAGAGTTTCATCCATAGAGATATCTATCTGCAAACCAGGGATATTAGTAGAACGAAAAACAAACAAGTGGTCTATAAATTTTGCCTATGGCCATCTCAGTCAGAGATATGATTTTTTAAATCGACGACGCAGGACTCCAAGTGTTACTAATAGATAAAAGAAGCCACAATAAGGATTTTATACATTGTTCTCTGATGTGTTCGAACCGTGAACGTTGGGTCCTATAGCAAGCTTTGTAATCACTGTACCATCAGTTGGTTAGTTTGTGCTTAAAGTACAACATAGATTTTTTTCCAATTCATACATTTCTGTAAGACTGTGTAGATTGAAGTGTGTAATATACTGCGTGATTAGGATATCTTCTAGATAATTTTTAATAGTAATATTAAATTACCTGCATCTTGTTCAATAGGAGAAGGAGATGTAATTTGTGGAATGTTTCCGGCAAGTTTGAATATTTGTTCTTGTAGACCATCCCTGGATTCTTGTTCGTGGTTGCAACGTATATAAGCATACCGAAACCCCTTTGTGTCGTGTTTGTGGCTACGAAATAATCGATAGTAGTTCACATCAGTTTTGCCTACATCAGCTTAACTTCAGGTGCTCAGAATATTAACCAAAGTGTTTATCAAACTCCTGAAGTTGTGTCACTATCTGTTAAAGGCATTACATTTGAAGAGTCCACGGAAAGAACACGCTAAGTCACTTTTTTTTTATTTCTGTTTTTTGGTCCCATCTGCTAGCTCATAAATTGAACTATCTTGCTAGTAAATCAGAATGACAAAAAGCCTGCATTGTAACATCAACTAAATGAGGTGTAAATTCATAACGTCTTATAAGTATATTGAAGTTAAGAAATGCTTCTCTGAACAATTTAAGAAAAGTGACTTAACATGAGCAAACTGTCAAAACATGACATATCCATTTTCAAAAAATATACTTTAGATGCTAAAAACATACATATCTGCAATGAACAAAATATTTTCTGTGATTAAATATTTTTTTTTTTTGCTCTAGATTCTTTTCAAATGTGACCATAAAAAACCGTTTATTACAAGACACATATTTGTAGCATTTACTGAAAAGTGACATGTCAGGTTTTGAAAGTTTGCTCCCCAATGTTCTTTCCGTGCACTCTTTATTTATGAATATAAATTACTTTAGTCTTATTGATAAACACGATTAGGAGAACGAATAGTGAAACCATTAAATGTAAAACAATTTTAGAACTATATCATTTTGGTAAAACACAAGTTTAGGTCTATATATTTTGCTGAAAACTCAACATAACAACTTAGAGAATGAGAAGTCTTTGAAATGAAATTTTTAGGACCGCTGGCAGATTATACATACATTGATGGATCTAGAAGAAATTATTGTTTGAGATCAGAATTAGAACTTCCCAAACATATTATAATCCATAAGAATGAATATATATGTGTGATCCTAGTTACTAATATTGCAAATAAATCGTTTTCCATTAGACCTGCAATTCAATCAATAAGAGACAGAAGAGAAGAGAAAAATTGTAATACCAGAAAAGAAGGCAGTATCAAAAGTTGAAAACTCTGAAGACGAAACGCATCGAAATGTCCAGCCCATGAACATACCATGATGTAAATGATGATGGTTATTATCTACACTAATAATAAATCTGTAGCCAAAATTTTTCTGGTAATTTTAGATTTTCCAAAAATAATTATAATTAACCATCCTGAAACAGAAAATAGCTTTTTTGAAATTTTTGTTTGTATGTCTGTCTGTCTTTCTGTCTGTCTGTCTGTCTGGATGTTTGTTACCTTTCCACGCGATAATGGCTGAACCGATTTATATGAAAATTGGAATATAAATTAAGTTCGTTGTAACTTAGATTTTAGGCTATATAGCATTCAAAATACTTTATTTAAAAGGGAGGTTATAAGGGGGCTTGAATTAAATACATCGAAATATCTCCCTTATTATTAATTTTCATGAAACATGTTACATAACAAAAGTTTCTTTAAATATAATTTCCGAAAAGTTTTATTCTATACAAAATTTTGATAGGACTGATATTTAATGAGATAAATGAGTTTTAAAATTACAATAACAACGCCATCTAAGGCGCTGTACTGAAATAAAAACAAATGACTTCGTCTATAAGGGGCCTTGGACAACAATAATCGAAAGCTATTAAACATAGCCTACAGAGCATGTTTCTGTGTTTGTATGAAGTAATACCGGAAGCTAATTAATTGTTTAATTATTATTTCACCATTGGAAAATGTAGTTTCTCTAGATGGACATAATTCTTCAATGTTATTACAGTAACTTCTCAAACATATAGCAAGTAATAAGTTATAAAGTATACACATTAAAATTAATGATTTGTCAATCTTCATTAAACTATGGTTGCATGTAATATAAATTAAGAAACTGGTTAAAGGAATTGTCATTGCACCAAATGATTGCTCTCTGGACCAAAATGACTGCATTTTAATTATTTAAATACAATTTAAATTAAGTAACATATTAAACGATTTATCCTTCTATAAAACACGAATGTTCCCTGGATCAAACGCCCTATTTTAATTATATAATTACTTTATATTTATTTCTAACAGGTGCAGCGGAGCACAAGGGTACGGCTAGCTGCTACTGCTACTACTACTGCTGCTGATGCTGCTGCTGCTGCTGCTACTACTACCACTACCACTACCACCACCACCACCACCACCACCATCACCACCACCACCACCACCACCACTACCACTGCTACATACATAACTGATCTTTCCGCAAATGCAATATTTCAATCTACGTAAGATACGTTGACGACACCCTAACCCTAATCTTGTATAAAAGCGAGTCGTCTAACGACGAACAAATTACCCACGAGTTCAACAAAATCCACCTAACATACAGTTCACACATAAAATTCGGTGTTAATGCTTCAATTAATTTTCTGGATTTAAAAATTACAGTTAAACAACCCCGAATAACATTTGACATTTTTCGAAAACCCACCTCCACTAATCACAAAATACATAATACATCTTTACATCCCCCTTCACATAAGATGAGTACATTTAGATACCTAATAGATAGAGTGATTACACCTCCTTTGGATAAAAATAATTATCAGAAAGAAAATAAGTACATTGTAAACCTTGCATTACATAATGGCTCCAACCAACAGAACATTCCAAACCTTATTGTTAAAAGAAAATCAGTTCTATTCTGGAAAAAATTTACCATATTAATTCCCGAAAATACATCTTAAAAAAAAAAAACTTTGGTTTGGTATGACCTACTTTGGCAAAATCTCAAACAAATTAAATAAATTTTTCAAACAACATAACATATACATTGCTTCTCGTACAAATAATAAAGTAAATAGTTTAATGCCCAGTCAAATAAATAATAATGCCACCTTCTCAAATGGAGGAATTTACATGCTTACTTATAAAAACTACCAAAAGAAGGACATATCTCACACGCGTAGGAATTTCAAAACCAGGTTCAACGAACAGTATCTGATTTTAAGTACAATAGAAACAGGCCTAAATTTGTCATTCATTTAATTGAAGGAGGTCATGAACTTCATAATGTCAAAAACACATTACAAATAGTTAACACCTTAAACAATAACAACACAGTAAACATTACTTACTTACTTACAAATGGCTTTTTAAGGAACCCGCAGGTTAATTGCCACCCTCACATAAGCTCGCCATTGTTCTCTATTCTGTGCAAGATTAATCCAGTCTCTACCATCATATCCTACCTCTCTCAAATCCATTTTAATATTATCCTCCCATCTACGTCTCGGCCTCCCCAAAGTTCTTTTTCCCTCCAGTCTCCCAAATAACACTCTATATGCAATTCTGGATTCGCCCATACGTGCTACATGCCCTGCCCATCTCAAACGTCTGGATTTAATGTTCCTAATTATGTCAGGTGAAGAATACAATGCGTGCCGTTCTGCGTTGTGTAAACTTTCTCCATTCTCCCGTAACTGCATCCCTCTTATCCCCAAATATTTTCCTAAGAATCTTATTCTCAAAAACCCTTAATCTCTGTTCGTCTCTCAAAGCGAGAGTCTAAGTTTCACAACCATACAGAACAACCGGTAATACAACTGTTTTATAAATTCTAACTTTCAGATTTTTTGACAGCAGACTGGATGATAAAAGCTTCTCAACTGAATAATAAGAGGCATTTTCCATTTTTATTCTGCGTTTAATTTCCTCCTGTGTGTCATTTATATTTGTTACTGTTGCTCCAAGGTATTTGAATTTTTCAATGTCTTCGAAGGCTAGATCTCCAATTTTTATGTTTCATTTCGTACAATATTCTGGTCTCGAGACATAATCATATACTTTGTCTTTTCAAGATTTACTTCCAAACCTATAGCTTTACTTGCTTGAAGTAAAATTCCCGTGTTTTCTCTAATCGTTTGTGAATTTACTCCTAATATATTCACGACATAGTAAACATTCCAGAAGAATATATTTTATCGCGAAGGCTAACAATCAAGGAACCAAACTTTTGAACGAACAAATTACTAATACAACAAATCCACTATACAATTTATATAAACTAATTACTGCATCAAAAGTTCCACTTTACATTACAAACAGTACACCTTACCCCCCTCCAAGAAACAAATGACGTATGTCAAGATAACGGATAACAGATAGTAAAAGCAGAGCGACTGTCAAAACCGTCGTAAGGCACATACAACCCAGAGCTCCTTTCCACCTCCACACCATATAAGTTTTATAATAGTTTAAGCAACCACTATCAAACCATTAATATTCAAAATTTTCCTCCTTACACAACATCAAACTTATTGGTCCATTTCTTATACAAATATATTATTTTCAGTTTAACCACCTAACTGACACTCTCACCATGTGCTAACTTCCGCAAGAAGAAAATTCATATGTACATTTGAATCATGTAATTTATTTTACTACTCAGTGACAAATTGATTTTAATGTGTCCATGTTTTATCAGGTTTTAATATTATGTAATCAACATGTATTTCCACCACCATAATTATGTTTCCGCATGATGTATTCATAAGCACTGTAAAACATTATTGTAAATATTCAAATATTTTATTAATTATTATAACCAGGGAAAGGAAGTTCATGCTCTAAAACCGTGAAGAATATGTATGCATTTATGACGTAAAAATAGATAAAAATGCTACAAAATATGCATTATCAGTCTGAGATTATTTTAACAGAACAATAAGCTATAGGTAACTTACGTTTAGTCTATGGATTTTGAAGTGCTTGCCCCATTGCTGATTGTTACATTTATGCTGTTACAGTTCACAACTAAGCAGTGACGTATGTTTTCTGTTGTCATTCTTCGCCTGTTGTCTCTCAGCATAGCTTTGTAGCGCCGAAAAACTTCGTTCTACGTCACAAGAAATAAGAGGGGCTTGCACAAAAGCTGTGAGCTGTTCTATAGAAAATTTTGTTGGTTTTTGGAGTGTTTTTCCTTCGAGAATATCTTGAAATTCTTTAGGCCTAAGTTGATAATAGCCAGGGTTTTTGGAAAGAATATTTGCTGTTTTCTCATTTACTTTATCTCCTACATTTCCTAGAACTGATGTTAAACTGGATACTGTTCTATCGAAATCTGCTAAAGACTGCAGTAAAGGAATACCCATTGCTAACTTGAGAGGCTCGCTATGAGGGCGTCATCGTTACGTTCAAAATTCACAAACATAAATTAGTCGTGTTTACGAGGTTACACACTTTTAAAAATGAGGGAAAGACAAATAAACGTACATAATATGCAGTTTCCCTGCATAAATGTTAAAATATGATGCTTTTATAAATAAAGGCAAAATATGCACTTTATGCACAATAAAAGTAATATCATTGTATTCAGAAATTTGTGATTCATGTAGATAATCTTTCAGCATATTCACAAAACGATAGAGAACAAATATGCAAATGCATGAACTTCCTGTCCCTAATTATAACATTGTGATTTTGATAAGCAAATTGACGAACATATCAATTTAACTATTATAAAAGAGCTTATCGGACCCACACATCATGGTTATCAAAAGTCCAGTTGAAGTTTCTAAGGTTTCTTGCTGGATAAATCTCCAGCAGGGTTCGAACCTAAGTCCAAGCTCAGCTTCGAAGCACGAGTCAAACTCGATCCTCTTGAGCTATGCCTATGGCTAGTAAATATCTGATATAACTTGAGTATAGAAATACAATATATATCTTACACACATCACTCAAGAATATAAAATAAATCACCGATCAGTCGCTTCATGCCGTTGTTGCATTCCAACGTCAAGGCCCAGAGGAGAGACCACTGGCATATCATCATCAATTCAAAGAGTTTGATTTTTTGTGTACAGAGGTACCATTATTCATTTTACGTCCAAGATTTTTCGGGAATATATAAATCATCACCGAGTTTCAGTTATGTTTATAAAAATTGCACCGACACAACACCTCAAATAAACAATGAAATTCTGGACTGCCTCCTTAATCTGAGTGGCAATAGATCTAGCTGATGACAGAAGAACTTATTTAATGGGATTTGATATTTCTTCCCGTCTTGACATTATTTTCGCTTAAAATAATTGATGTTCCTATCTACAAACGATATCATAAACAGGAATACCAAGATGCAAAAATGTACCTGGAAACTTTTACGCATTTACATTAATGTTGCTACATATTATGAAAAATACACATAACTTGATCACTCAGTGACGTAATGCTCTCCCTTATTACTACTGTATGTATGTATGTATTTATGTATGTATGTATTTTTTAATCCTTCTTTACAGGCATGTTCCATTACAAAAATGCAATACTACATGCTAATAGACTACACATTACAATATTGCTAACTCTTCCGAATACAATGTATACACATTATTGCTTGCCTATTCTACTTTCCCTAAATATACTATTTACAACATGTTGACATCTATGCTTCTGTTGAAGCTTTTAAATACTTTGTACAACACTATTTTAGTACCTATTCCATTTTTCTATTTACAGATAAAAAAATCAATACTATTGCTAATCATTTTAAAAACTATATTTATGTATGTATGTATGCACAGTCTTAGAAAAAAGTTTTATCGCACAGATACTTTATACTATAAATCCCGAAAAGGAGGCAGTGCGCATGATCAGACATACAACGAAACAAAACTAATTTCATTACCTCAACTAGTTTTCTTGTGTACCAGGTCGCTCGTCCTCTGATAATCCGCATTGCCTCTTTTCTGGGACTTAAAGTATATATGCGGCAAAACTTTTTTCTAAAACTTTACGTACGTATGTCGCAGTCGAAGACACTAAAACGTAAACATTAGAACTAAACACATATTTGAAACCTTAAAACCGAATAGCTCGAAATTTTCAATTATTCAAAGAAAACTGAAAACTGATTGGAAATTGTAGCCAACCCCTTCATACTGCAGTCATGGTTTCACAGTTAAAGAGAACGTCAAAAACACTCATAACATTAAATTTTTCATGAGGTCCGATCGAAATGTTTACAAATGGCTTTAAATAATAAACTATTTATTTATTTATTATTTTTCTAATAATTATAACATAACATATATTATATATAGAAAAAAACTATAGCTCGCACCTGAAAGAGGAGAACTCGTGCTCAGGGGCGGATTCCTGAATTGAAATTAATAAGTATACAATACAATTTGTCTTATGTCTACTATGCAATTATAGTATATAAATTTACATTTACAATTTTTCAATTTTTATAAAATCCATACATAACTTTTTTAATTTAATACTAGAACTATTAGAATTTACAAGAGTAGGATATTTAAATATAAATTTGTTATATATTCTTGGGCCTAAATTACCACTATGATTAAATACTGTAACAGTGTTGCATTTTGGTTCAAACAATCTTAAAGTATTCATACCTTTTGTTTCATAACTATGGGAATACAATTCAAAATTATTTCGATTTTTATGTATGAATTTTATTAATACAATATAATAAATTTGTCTTACGTTAAGTACATTAAAGTTTAGAAACAAATTTTGAGATGGAAAATCAATAGGTTTATGAGGACATATTTTAATTATTTTCTTCTGTAATAAATAAAGTGGATTAAAATTGGATTTAAATGAGCTACCCCATCCTATAATTCTATACATAATTACCGATTAGCCACATTATGTAATAAGCACTGCATAATGTTAAATTGTAATCAAAATAAGTAATACGCGGTAAATTATGGGAATATAAAAATCTTCAATACGTATAGACTTTCTGATAATCCAAACATTTTCTAATACAAACACGTTGGGCTTCAGTTTGTTCGATTAGCGAGGTTCTACCGTAGTGACAATGCTGGGATAAAGATGTGCGCCAATGAAGCGCATGAAGATTTGAAGCTAGAGCCTACATGTCTTCTTTATTTCGGAGCTGTAAGAAAGCGATATAATCATCAGTAAATTCCGACTGCTCTAACTATCTAACAGGCGACGATACTCAAATCTGCAGAAGCCTGAATGGATCCATAAGCTATAGGCCCTAATGAAATTTGATTGAAAATGCCGCCTAAAGGTGGTAAAGTTACCTAGACTTGAATACAATTTTTCCATTCGTAGTCCTTCTTTATGTCGAAAAACAGATTTGATTACAATAATGCGAAAATATTACCAAAATTAAAACCATTTAGTGGGTCAGTAATATGAAAGAAGTTTCAAAAGCGATTCAGCACTTGTGTGAATCTGACAACACTGGAAACCGAAATTGTCATGTTCTGAGAGGGCACTTGAGTTGGTGATGGATGTTTCCACTTTTGGTTTGACAGCTCTACGTGAAAGCGAAGGCCTTTAAGTAGCGGGGCATTTGGAAAAGCACTGCAGAGTCTTCGTTTTTAAATTCGCAGTAGGCCTATATTAGATTCTCCACATACTTACTTACTTACAAATGGCTTTTAAGAAACCCGAAGGTTCATTGCCGTCCTCAAATAAGCCCGCCATCGGTCCCTATCCTGTGCAAGATTAATCCAGTCTCTATCATCATATCCCACCTCCCTCAAATCCATTTTAATATTATCGTCCCATCTACGTCTCGCCCTCCCTAAAGGTCTTTTTCCCTCCGGTCTCCCAACTAAAACTCTATATGCATTTCTGGATTCGCCCATACGTGCTACATGCCCTGCCCATCTCAAACGTCTGGATTTAATGTTCCTAATTATGTCAGGTGAAGAATACAATGCGTTTCTGCGTTGTGTAACTTTCTCCATTCTCCTGTAACTTCATCCCGCTTAGCCCCAAATATTTTCCTAAGCACCTTATTCTCAAACACCCTTAACCTATGTTCCTCTCTCAGAGTGAGAGTCCAAGTTTCACAACCATACAGAAGAACCGGTAATATAACTGTTTTATAAATTCTAACTTTCAGATTTTTGTTAGATTCTCCACATGCAAATAACAATCTATCTTTTATAAGAAATCGAATACATTAGAAGTAACTTGGAATATGCTACTGGTCGCAGTTGAAATGCTCTTCAAATGTTGCGTAAAAACCACGATCGTTAATTAGGAACTATTCTAGAACATCGATTTTCTTTTCATTGCGTTGCTATAGAATTAAAGTTGTGAGTCCCACCAAATTACATTGCTTACTGTTAAGTAACGAAATATTTTAGGTAAATCAAAATGCAATACCGTCTGTAGAATGAGCTATGTGACTGGTAATTGTTGCGTATATTATTTGATATAAAATGAAATCTAATTAAGAAAACATAGATGTAGAACAGGCATGTCAGAAATCAGACACTTACCAGTTCTTAGCGGGAGGGATGTACAAGAATCTATTCTGCGCTTCTAGTGTTCAATTAAATTGACATTTGGACATTATAAACATACTTAGCAGAAGGAAAAAAACACAATTATTGTCAGTGTCTATATTTGACAATAATTGTAACACAAGAAACAATAGACTTACTCAGTTACAATTCACAAAGCAGTCGTTTGTAAAGAATCATTTATTTACATGATTTGTATACAGTATTTGAAGAAAATATAAATATTGCAGTAATTTCGAAACAACAAAATACGAACACAGTATTTCATTTTACGTAGTAGGTACTGATTATTTCAAAATAATACTCTTTCATTGTTCCTCAAGCATTATTGGGACCATTGGTGCACCAATGTTAAAGAAAATATTTTACTCCCAATTATATGCAATAGGACATTGCGAGGCTTTTACATTGGAATCATTTCCTTGCTGTATGTTAATATAAATTCACATTATTATTAATAAATTGGATAAATTAAGCTTGAATTTAAATTAATATAGTTTATTTGGAAAACGTTGAGAGCAAGTATCAGCAAGTTGGGAGCGTTACTGAACTGAGTTAAAAAGAGTACTTCACAAGCTGTGAAGCGAGGACATTTCCTTTGTGTCAGGTTTAAAGATTTATTAACCTATGTATATTAAGATACAGTAATATGGTAACGTGAGATGGAAAATTCGCCATTATGTATTATTTTTCCAGAAAAATTTTCCGCCTTTCAAATAGTTGCTTTCTTTCTTCCCTTACAACCTCAAGACCCTCACATGTATTCCTCACTCAATATTCTCATCACTCATCAGCTTATCAAATAAAAGTTGTAAGTCGTCTAACCATTGACGGCTGTGTCAGTACAGACTCCAAAACAACATCATTGTCATGTTTGTCTTGTCGTGGGAGTACTAATTAAGAAATAAGAGCTGGCGAATATCATATTTTGAGAACTTTACTAATCTGATTTAAATTCTAACATCACTATTAGGTCCACATGATATGATGAAAGCCTTTCATTTTATAATAATCATTGTTGGCTGAGGAAAACATCATAACAGTTATGTTATATGATTCGTGATTTCTCTTCTTCGTTATATCTGTGGACTCCTCACTTTATTTTTCATAACGCATTCACAATCACAGCTCAATGAGCACACCCGTACTGATCTGTGTTACTGAAACCAAAGCTGTTCTGCTACTGCAGGTAATGTACAGCCCTGTCGCGTTCCCCTCCAAGCCGATTCACTCCCCCCAGGTAGGGGAATAGCAACTGCACATCGCACAGAGACCAGTACACAATGTGCGCGACTGCACAATGTGCAGGGTTTTAACATGCCTGATGTAGAATATAAGAGAAATGAAAATCAGTTGTATGAAAAGCATAAATTTAGATTGGAGAAATTGTTTAACTGCATTTACTGCAAACACTATTGTTGTGTAGGCCATGATTTAAGCAAGACAAGAACACGTGTGCAACGCGATGTCGGGCGGGAGAGAGCGACATATTATAAATACGAATTATAAACACAGCAAGTGAGAAAATATGCTTGCAAGATGCGATACCAGTCGAAAAGAGGATTCATGATCATTATTTATTGGTAAATTGCACAACACAGTAGTTCCGCTATAATTAATTTTAAAAATAAATCCTAATGGCGTAGCATAAAAAACACCCTAAAACCCTCTAAAATTTATCTTTCCCCTGAAAATCCCCCTAACATTTTTATCCTCCCAAACCTCCTCCCGAAAGAGTGTTTTCCCCCCCAAATTTGGGGGGAAAACCCCCAAGTTGGCAACACTGTTATAGAACCAAAAATGAATGTATTAAGACACTTGCGACATTAAAGTCACGTATTGTTGAGGTCATAAAACTGCTGCGACGACAATGCTGCTAGTGCGCTTTGATTTCATTGGAACAAAACGGAATGTATTTAAACACCTGCGGCAATGAAGTCACTTGTCACATCATGTGATGTCGAGAAATTCTAACAGATAAGAGAAGAAGTTTCACAATAGAGAGACGTTGGTTGTTTATTGTCGTAATAATTACGTGAAAGCCCTGATCACATAAATAACGGATTGGTCATTCCCATGTTAAAAACGGTAACACGTGGAAGAGAACAACCACCAGGATCGCCACCGTTGCGATGATTGGGAACGACGCTACATGGAAGTACAGTTACTCCATGCAATTCAAATGAGGGTTATAACGTGACTTCTTATGCAGTAGCTAGATGGCAGCAAAGTGAAATTGATAAAAGTTGTTGCCGTTAAAACCTATAAGGTTGAGCAATCCGTTATATGTCATCTGGAATGAAAGGCAAAGAAAGTTGGAAAGTTATAAAATTAAAAATGTACTAATTAAAATATGTATGTAAAATGAATAATTAATACGTTTATAGAAAAAAAGGTTCAATGTGATGTTAAATGTGATGTTTTATTTAACGACGCTCGCAACTGCAGAGGTTATATCAGCGTCGCCGGATGTGCCGGAATTTTATCCCGCAGGAGTTCTTTTACATGCCAGCAAATTACTGACATGAGCCTGTCACATTTAAGCACACTTAAATGCCATCGACCTGGCCCGGGATCGAACCCGCAACCTTGAGCATAGAAGGCCAACCAACTTTCCAACCAGATCGACAAAAAAGGTTCAATAAAAATATCTTCTTGGCTCGTCGGTATTTCTCTTGGTACACTGCTTGTTTTAATTTTCCCCACAAATAGAAGTCTATTGGTGTTAAGTCTGGTGAACGTGCAGACCATTTTGGTCTTCATGCATACATACACATAAAGGAAACAGTACAACGAATTGGATGTTAGTTTACATTCGATTTGTACGGTTCAAACTGTATAATGGGGCAACCCAGTAGTTAATTGGTCCATTGAAATCAACTAATTTTTCTTAGTCTTTGATCTTCAACTATCATCAATGGCCATCAAAACACAGTTGTATGCGTCTTCAAACGCACTATTAAAGGGTAAATAATAAATTATATCAATCCATTTAAAATAATGAAGTTGGTTTTCGTATCCCCCTACACCTGCACCTATCAAAAAATATCTATTTCACATGTATTCTTCACGCCAAACAACTTTTGTATGAAGATTTGTCTTCTGTCACTACAAATGACCGTGCTATTCTGTGGTCTGTTTTAAATGCCGCACTCTGTATAATACATTACATAAAATACAAACGAAAAGTAAATAAACAGACATAATACCGTCATTTCCCATAACTATGGACCTGGAACACAACTATGGTCCGCGATACACCATTAAAAGAACATTGTATAAATAACATAGATCGTTCATAGACAGCTGCAGTGACTTGACTTCAAACTACAGTACATAAAAAATATAGATAAACGAGGTACAGTACTCGTACTACGTTACGGAGTACAAAATTTGAATGGTTATATCGTGGACCATAGTTGTGTTCCAGGACCACATTCATTCATTCATTCATTCATTCATTCATTCATTCATTCATTCATTCATTCATTTCTTTATTTGTCTATTTATTTATTTATTTACTTATTTTGGTTAGTTAAAGCCATCAGGCCTTCTCTTCCACACCACCAGAAATACAAATACAATAATAGAAATTAAAAGAAAAAATCAACTATAAACGAAGTAAAGCCACACAAAAATATACACAGGCTGCAGTCACACAAACTAATAGATTGGTGATTAAGTATCGTAATTAATTATATTCTAACTAATTAACTAACATAAACAAGAAACTTGCAATTTTAATCTAGAGTAAAAAGCAAATCAACACTTATAGCAATACCTAAAAAGCATTAAATAAGACAACATTTTCCAATTTAATTTTGAATTGTGATAAAGTCCGGCAGTCCCTGACATCATTAGGTAATGAATTCCAGAGTCGAAGTATTTCTACAGTGTAGGAGGATGTGTACAAAGACGTTCTGTGTTGAGGGATAGAAAGAAGTGCTTGATGTCGGTTTCGAAGAGTTGTAAGAAATTGAAAGCGCGATAACAGATAATTCGGAGTAGAAGTATGCATGATTCTAAACAGAAGAGACAGTGAATGTATTGTTCTTCGTTCTTTCAGACGCACCCATGAAAGTAACTGGAGGGAAGGTGTTATATGGTCAAATTTACTAGTATTGGAGATGAATGGTATGCACACATTATGAACACGTTGCAGTCTCTCAGCTATCAATAAGAGTGAACTTGCATTAGTTAGTAAGGAATCGCAATAACCAAAATGGGGCATTACAAGCGTCTGAATAAAATTCACATTACAAGCGTCTGAATAAAATTCTTTTTTAGACTAAGTGGTAGAAATTCTTTCATATGAAACAAGTCATGGAAAATGGCGGTAGGTAAAGAAATAAATAAAAATTGAATGGACGAATTAAAACTAACTATAAATACATATACAGTAAAAATGGAAATAAGTCGTATTACGAGTAAAATACAGGATCATAGTATATCAATAGAAGAATAATATTGCTTCAGTTGTTTGCCCAGAGGAAACTCTAACTATAATTTTGCGGTGTTACCAACATAAATCCTTATCAGAAACGATTACGTTTTCAAGTTCACATTACTGTGTGGTAGGAGCCCCTATATGCCAATAACAATGGGCCCCAAGCATGCTGGAGAGCACAATGCAACAAGCTGTGTAATATAGTCGCTGATAAATTGTTATCTCTGGACTGTCAAGTAGTAAGGGAACAGACGCCGGTCGTAGGGAACAAACAGAAGAACGTCGCATGGTCCGATGAGTAGCAACCGCAGGCCTTCTCGCTTTCAACAATCATGTTAAGGCTCCGGAACAACACATTTTGTAATGCTAGATATTCCTTTACAGAGACATTGCGTGTTTTACACGGATTACATATTCCTTCATTTGTCCCATGCTATAAAATACAGTAATTATTGCTATACTAAATTTAATATTAATCGTTCTAAAAAAAGTAAATAATTTCATTATTCCCATGTGAGATAAATATCGATTCCCTTCAACGGTCTTTGTAGAGAAATCAAGGACAGACACGTTTTATTTTACAGGAGATTCACGAGAGCTAGGATTTCATTTACCAAAACCAGGGATGAGACGATATTAGCTCCCAATCATGGCAGAAGAGCTCGACCTTGATCACGAGCGCATAGCGCATCCACTGCATAGAGTCGTAACGTAGACATCAGGGATGTACATACACATGCAGCGAATAAAAGCAGCAATTATTACAATAACTTGCGTTACTAAATTTCTAGCTATGTAATAGGGCTAATTACTCAGTTATTTAATATACATGTACATATATAAACAAATCTCAAAGGGAAGGCTTTTTTTTAGGAACAAAAAGAGAAATAATAAAAGTTTATTGTATGTAAACCATTTTCTTGTTAAAAGCAATTATTTATTTTGTAAATATTTCACTTCATTGGTTAGGAGAAACTAATAGGGTCTACCTGCTCGACGTGTGTGATATCTAAGTACTTTTGAGCATTTGTTGAAAAAATAATAATGTCAATATTGATTGAAATAGAGTATATTGATTGTGTGATTGTGAAAATGTCCTTACTCTCCAATCGTGATTATGTAATGAGTTTTCTTAGAGTGATTTGTGAGATGCACGTAACACGAAAAAACAAAGTGATTAAAGTAAGATATTGAGAGCCATCGTAATTTTTGGGGTCACTCATTTAAGAGGATATGTATGATTTTTAAAACTGCCAAAATTTTCGGCCAAAATTTCTGAAATTTAAACTATATAAACAAATCTATAATAATATTATCTGTACAAAATTTGGTGCAATTAGGTCTAATAGTTTTGAAATTATATTTTTAAGTATATTTTATATTAACGTTACTAAAAAAGCTTCTTGCATCAAAGATTTCAAAATGTTTAGTTCATATTTGCTTTAAATCTTGAAAATAGTTATTGCAATAAAAGTAAATTAGCTTTTTAAGCTTAGTAATAGTATAAGTTAAAGTGCAATCAAAGATAAAATATTATTTCTAAATTAAAGAAACACGTAGTCTAATAAAAGTAAATATCCAGAAACAAGCAACAAATAAAACACCAACAATACATAAAAAAAGAAATAAAAGGAATCTAGATACAATCTACTGACCCATATGTAAATTAATTTACCTTCGATGTGAATTCCAAAATCAATTTATTTCTCTCTTCTCCTGATTAATGCCTATACTTACTTACTTACTGGCTTTTAAGAAACCCGTAGGTTCATTGCCGCCCTCACATAAGCCCGCCATTGGTCCCTATCCTGAGCAAGATTAATCCAGTCTCTACCATCATATCCTACCTCCCTCAAATCCATTTTAATATTATCTTCCCATCAACATCTCGGCCTCCCCAAAGGTCTTTTTCCCTCCGGCCTCCCAACTAACACTCTATATGCATTTCTGGATTCGCCCATACGTGCTACATGTCCTGCCCATCTCAAACGTCTGGATTTTATGTTCCTTATTATGTCAGGTGAAGTATACAATGCGTGCAGCTCTGCGTTGTGTAACTTTCTCCATTCTCCTGTAACTTCATCCCTCTTAGCCCCAAATATTTTCCTAAGAACCTTATTCTCAAACACCCTTAATCTCTGTTCCTCTCTCAAAGTGACAGTCCAAGTTTCACAACCATACAGAACAACCGGTGATATAACTGTTATATAAATTCTGAATAATGCCTATTTTTTTTTAATGATGCGTCTCATAATGCCGTTTTATGTTGCTTTTTTTGCAAATGATATAGCTTTTACACAACAAACACTGGACTTCATCACCATGTTCGAAGCATAAATATTGTATCTTCCACTCTTCCTTGAAAGCTTTAAGCGCTTCCGTTCCGTCATGATGCGCTGTGTTCTAAGATCTGTACATCCTTTAGCAATGTTTACAGGTAAAAGAGCTCCGCGCGCGCGCAGCGGGCATAAAAGAGCTCTCGCTCGAAATTACTATACATCATCGCAAGACTGACCAAAACAATGAAAACTGGTTAGCGGTATATTACAGAGTAACGCTGGAATTTGACTTAAAAAGCTCTGAGCGGACATTCCCATCCAGAGCCCTGCATTTACTAATTTCGCTCGAGCGTGAGAAAGCGATCATGTAGTTGGCTATTAAACCGCTAGATGCTACTAGTGTACGAGGCTTTATCGCTTGCCACTAAATTTAGAGCGAGTGATGCTCGAGACGAGACAAACATGGCGGTGGTAATAATAATAATAATAATAATAATAATAATAATAATAATAATAATAATAATAATAATGCTTTTCTTCTGGAGAAAGTGGTGGTGAACTCTGTGTAGAATATTTTATAGTGGACGGGGAGATGATTACTGTTCGCAGCACGGGAATTTTTGTCGTTTTTAACCTCCTTTTCTTCCAAACTAAGACTTTCAAGGTCAAAGCGGAATTCAAAGAAAAATTATATAGAAACATAAGCTTAGTTATTCACAAATATTTCGGTTCCATGATGAAAAATGCAAGAAAAAAGTGCCGGAACGCCGTTCCAGCGCGTTACGCCAGAAAAAAGCACTGATAACTTCCATGTAGTGTCGGACATCCAGTATTGTAGATAGGTAGATATTAACAAGTAATCGAAAATTCTAAAAACAAACAGCAACTTGAGTGGCATTAGAAAAAAACGAAGGTATGTGTTAAAAATCTCAAGCTTTCTATGCTGGATGTTCGACACAAAAGATTTTTATTATCGTTTTTGAAAACGAACCTATTTAAATTAATGTGAAGTCTGCGCTTGGTGGGTTGCACAGTTTGTCTAAACGTGGCCTTATGGTTGACAGGCCATGTAAATCATCTTCGAGATGCAGCAGTCTGTTCCTATTTTCATAATATAAAATGCCGATTCTCACAAATATGACGTTGAAAACGGCGTTCTAAATGTTTTTTTTAGTTTATTCGGCACCATCGACTGATTTCACAAGACATTTCCGCATATAAGACACTCGGGTTTTTGTTTACTGTAGGCCTATATTCACCTCCATGCCACGTAAAACCGTATTGCAAGTATTAGTCACTATATTTACGAAACGCAGTAAGTTTTTATGAACCCTGAAGGGAATTTTCGCTCACATTATTTGAATTAGCACTGCTGTCATCTAACCCAGAACTTGACTCAGATTATCTTTTCCGAAATGAAAATGTGTCCATGATAAAATCTAAGAAAGCACTTGTGATAAAATAGTCGCAGTATCATTCGTTCATACGTATATGAGGGGTCTGGTATCAAAACCTACCACATCCACTTTGCTATGTTTTGAGAAAAATGAGAAAAACGTGCAGTTACTTCGTTGGATGTGGTAGATTTTGAAAATAACTTCCATTTTTACTATGCATTATATATGGGCTGTAGTTCAAATTTGAAAAAGCCGGTCAGTGCATGTGGTAGGTGTTAGAAAGTACTCCAAAATAATAAGGGAACTCAATTTAAAAAAGTGGATATGGCAGGTTTTGATACTAGACCCCTCATATACTAGTGATGGGTCGTTCGCGAACGAACTGACTCTTTTGAACGACTCCCTCCTTCGAGCTAGTAATGAGCTAGCTCGCTCGTTGAGAGCTGGTCGTTCGCGAGGCACTTCCAGCTGCTTCAGCTCGCGACTCTCAACCTGCTCACACGCTCACAGCTCGTTTCACGACTCCCGCTCTCGAATAACCAATGACCTTCACTGCATGATCACGTGACATCTGTAGTTACTTTGAGAAAGACTGAGCAGAGTCCGTGGATATCCACGGACTCTGAGACAGAGAAGATGAGACCGCGCCATACGCCGGTAGCGGACGGGTGTGGAACTAATATTACGCGGCTTTCTATCAGCTGTCAGCTGATGTGTGTGTAGAAAAATATACGTATAACCAGGGGCGGCTCGTCCATAAGAGCTGCGGAGCTGCAGCACTCCTTGCTTTGACAGGAAAATAAAAACAATATTTTATTTTAATTTGTAGAAGAATTGTCACAGCTTTTATTGGTAAATTGCTTTATATTTCATCTGGCCGGGAATATGTGCTATTATCTTATGCATAATCTTTTTGCGCGTCGACTGTATTGGAATTGACACTGCATTCAAAGTCGTCCTGGGTGGGCAGCTCATAGAGAGTGTGTCTTGCTTGGTCAAGGGATAGAGAGGTGAAGCGATGCAGAGGGAAACTGCCGCTGTTTAAAGCCATATTTCGCTGCAGTGGCTTGCAGAGCCAGGCCACAAGAGAAGATCTTTCCTCCACTCCCACACCGCTATTGTAATGCTACGTCAAATGGATTCTCTATTCCCTTGAAACTTAATGACAAAATTTTTATTTTCTCTTCGCATACTTATTGTTGTAGAATCTTATCGAGTTACTGTAACGAAATTAATATTCTCTTTTGCCTTATTATTACATATATACCCAGCCTCCAGCAGAACCTAATATTTGCCTTAACTCAAAATGATTGCACGAGTAAAATCCTTTTAATACAGCACGTAAAATACGAAAGAGACTTCTTTTCCACTTTTAGAACATTGTTGACCATCAGTATATCTGAGTGTTGCTTTGGTGTGACGTCTTAGTACCGTAGCTTAACCAGTGCAAATGTGCAAGCATGAGTGTATGTGAATTACAGAATATTAATTTTATTTTTCTCAACTTTCCCTTGCGGAGAAGATTGATGTAATGAAGTGAAATTAAATGGTCGTCTGTTACCCGACTTAAGGGTACACTGATGTGAAATTTGAAATTTCTAAACTATTCTATGTAGATCTCTGAAATTTTGTACAGTTGTTCTACTGTATACAAATAGTCTGCGTACAAAGTTTCGTCTCATTTTATGCAGAAATATATGAATTATTAATAATTTTGTAATTTTAAATTGTGCAAATTTAGCTTTTCAAAAATTGCTACTCCTCCCACAAATTCAAATATTTTGGCCTGAAATTTTGTCTACATGCTTGTCAGACCCTCGGAAATGAAACTTGCTATACAATTTTTCCTTTTACTCTACTAAAAATAAAATAAAAATATTTTATGCACTAAAGTGTAAAAATGGAGGAAAAAAAATCAACTCGAGCATAAAGAAAAATTAATATTAAATAAAATATGAATGTTAGGTATAATCCTGATAGTAAGTTTTGTTAAGAACACATTCAGAAACCTCTACAAAAAAATCATGCATGTAGTACAAAATTTGTAGGAAGAGTAGCATTTTTAGCAATAAAAAATTTACAAAAACTGAAAGTGGAGAAAATTGACTTCAAAGTTTGGGATGATAATAATAAACAAGGACTCTATCTTTTTTATTTTCTAGGCATTTTGAGATATATAGGCGTTGTATTATACGTAGAACTTACTCTTATATACACTACCGTGCAGTGCACACCTAACTGTACCAGTAAATAAAGATGACGACTGAAAAAAAAAACATGTGAACTTATGAAAACAAATCACTGTAGACTGTAGACACTATTATAACACTAACAATAAAACTGTTAGAAACTTGCAAATATTTCTTGTATAATAAAACAAAAACCAAGCATGGAAAACACGTTGTTATGGCTACTAGCAACAAATGAAATTTTTCTTTAGACAAGAGTTGTGGTCTCCTTGGTAACTGAATATTTTTCAAAGGAAAGCATCCTTTGAAGTGACATCTGTTGGGTCCTATGAAGAAATTTTTCGAGAAGTCGAGAAGCTACACTGTCTGAATTGGAAATCTAATGTACACAAATGTTTGTGGAAATTGCAACACCAAGAAAGATACATGTGACTGAAATGAAACTGATACCTCAGATTAGATACATAACAATATACAAATGATTAGAATTACAGAATTGTACCTGATCTGTGATCATGAGATTTCAGTATGATGTGAAGCTTCCATGCGCTGCAATCAGAGCTTCTAAGCGTCGTGGCATGGAATCAAAGAGAGCCTGGATATGTTCCTGGGGAATCTCCCTTCACGCAGTTTGTATGCGAATCCACAAAGAGTCAAGGGTCGGTGCTGGAGGACCATGACGAACAAATTGCCAACCAACCATTTCCCAGACATGTTCGATGAGCGACATGTCTGGCGAACGTGCAGACCAGGGAAGAGGATACCCATCGTTCTTCAAAAGGAGGCTTGCACAATCCTCGCCATATGTTGCCGGTCATTGTCCTGCTGAAATGTAGCATGTGGAGTTGCCTGAAGGAGGGGCAGTACTTCGGGCTCTAAAACCTCCCTAATGCAGCGATTGCTGTTCGGATTGCCCTGAATACGTAGAAGGCGAGATCGCATATTGTATCCAATGGCGCCCACACTATCACACTAGCGTTTCTCCGCTATGCTGCTCAACAATGCAGGCTCTCAGATTGTGTTCACCACGGTAGGGTCTAACATGTATGCAACCATCATTGTAGGACAAGTAGGACTAGCATGACTTGTCCGAAAACACTAAATTTTGCTACTCAGCACGCCTATTATAGTCTGAGACGTTGGTGGTTTCTGGACAATGGAAGCCGTCGCAACGGCATGCGAGCCACTAGTCCATCTCTCAAAAGACGGCGACGAACGACGGCAGATAGATCAACACCCGATGCAGTACTCCAACGTCGACTCAACATTGTGGATGAAGCTGTACGGTCCGTCACGGCCAAGAGGATAAGATGACGGTCATCCCGTGCTGTGGTCACATTACGTGGTCCAGTATATGCTCGTCTCTGTGTACGACCCTCTTCTACCCACTGGTTCCACACACTCATCACTGTCATAACAGCATGCCCTGTACGAGCCGAAATATCACGGTATGCCAAACCTGCTTACTGGAGAACAATCATTCCCCCCGAACTCATTCACGTGCTGATATTGCCTCGTCGACGAGGCATACCGACACTAGATTCACGTTTCCACTTCCTTTGGAAGCTCTGCACTGACTGAGCAAGGCATAACATTGACCTTGCTGGTGAAACAAGAGACATCACTGTTGAGCCTATGTGTACGCCATTTCCCTGAAAATGTAATCAATTATTGATGGTACACTGTTCTACACATCTCCCGAAATTGGAGTCGTTCGGGCCATTCTTTCTGTGTGTTGTCTTTTCACAAACAGTAGTGTAATAAATAATATATGAAACAGCGTAATTTCCACAATCATCGCAGAATTCAGAGTTGAGGGCGTGGACGGGGGATTTACATTACCAGTCAGAGCGCGCAACCTTTTCGAAATGTGGCCCTAAACAGGTGATAGACCGGTCGTATGGCCATGAAAATTGGCAGAGGACATCTCTACACCATGAACAATTTTTTAAGGATAAAAACAAAAAATCAATATTTTTGATCAAAAATGACAAAATTTCACATCAGTGTATCCTTAAATCTTATTCAAGCTTCATCCAGCCGAAATAGTGCATATATGTAAGGAAGTATAACAATGAAATTTACGCTAAGAATTTGTGGTTACGTGGATGTGAACAAAAAAAATCTGTATTTTGTTTTTCTTGCATCCTCTTTTGTGGTGATACTGCATAGACTAGGAGTGGTGTGACAGATTTAGGACATTTGCTCCTAAAAATTAAAAATCACGCATCTTCGCTGTCTCACCTGAAAAATGTTGTTTCATTGGCTATGTTAGGAAAAACCAATATTGCTGCGCAATTAAGTGAAGCGAACAGAACAAACATTCTCAAACATAATCAAGAAATGAGAAAAAATCGTGAAATTATTTAAAAAATATTGATTTTGTGACCAATATGAACTTCCCCTTAGGGGTCATGATGAAAAAACGATTCGAAGAACTCTGGTGTATTTCGTGGCTTGCTACAGTTTGTGAGTAATCTAAACGAGCCTCTCAAAAATCATTTGGAACATGCCACTGTTTAAAGGTAATTCTAAAACAATTCAGAATGAACTGGTAGATTGCAAGTTGAGTGTCTGCCGATCTGAAATTCAGACTGAAATCGATGGTATTAGTTCTTTTAGCGATTATGGCAAATGATGCCACAGACGTCTCCCAACTAAGTCAGGAAGTTTTGATTTTTCGATATGTAGTGCATTTATTTTTGTCCTATACTTATTAGTAATGATATCAAGAAGTGAAATTTCTATGTACCAGAATCTACTGCAGCTCCCCCAATCCACAAATTCACGAGCCGCCACTGCATATAACATTATAACGTTTATGTTTCAGGCTTTGTTTTTTCATCTATTTTGTTTAACATAATTCGATTGTCCCTTTTATCCTTCTGATTCCTAATGTCATTGATTAAACTATTATTGACAATTTCGATATGTTACGCAACCAGCTCTTTGAATGATGTCGTTCGCGAGCTGTTTAGCCTCTGGTGAACGAACGAGCTGGCAACCAGCTCGCGAACGAAAGAACTGGCAACCAGCTCGTGAACGAACTGACTCTTTTGAACGACTCTCTCTTGGGAGCGCGAGCTGACGAGCTACCTCGCACCTAAGAGCGTTTGGACCCATCATTAGTATATACTGACGATTCCAAGCTCTGTTCATTACTAAGTGGGAAGAGTAAACGGATTACTAAGCACTGTTACAGGTGTTCACTTTCATTGGAATTATCGCCAGGCAGAAAAATTAAACTGAACATGCATTATTGTAGGTGTTGGATGTTTCATTGGTAAAGTCTGTCTCAAAATAAAATGTACCATATGAAAGACTTCGTTGTAAATAAAAAAATGCGTTGTAAAGGACTTTCTGGATGGTATTAAATTTAATTTTCAATTCCAAAATTTTGCGACACACTCTATGAGGCTACGCGACACACCGGTTGGGAACCCCTGCTTTGAACTATGACAACTGTTCAACGAAGATTAGGCGACGTTTTCGATTGTAATTATTGTCCCTGCAATGATCCTTTTCAATACAGGGAATGTCTAGAAACGAAAGGAATTTAATGTAATTATTATTTATTTTACATGCTTTTAAAATAGAGAGGCTGTTCAGATATAACGAGATAACATAATTATGAATTTCAATTAGACCTACAGGTATTTATTTAACGTCATCTTTAATTTCCAATAGAAAGGATTGTAAAAAAAAAAGGATTGTAAAAAAAAGGATTGTAAAAAAAAGGATTGTAAAAAATAGGGTAATAAGTAGAGACGAGAATTCCATGCAAATACAAGTTTTTATAGGCACATAGGACATAGCTCAAACTTAGTACTTATCCATTTCATTACTTCCGGTTCCAAATATGTGTACTTTTTCCGTGCATATTTGCATGTTTTGGCCTTTTTGGGGATAAAAAACATGCATAATGCATATTTAAGCAGATTTTAGCTTAATCATGCATATAAAATACATTATATTCAGTTTAAATGCATGTTTTAATGGTAGTGAGTGAACATCTCAGCTTCTCGATTTTTATTTCCCTTATTTTAGCTTCAGCAATCAGGAGAGAAGAAGGAAAAGGAAGAAAAAACTAAATAACAGAAATAGATTAACTCAAGTTTGCACTCATAACTTCTGGCAATGTAGAGAGGTCATTCTCTGTCTACAAAAACATATGGATTGACAAGCGCAGAAACCTCACAGGAAACCAATTTATAAATGTTGTTAGTTGTTAACTTTGCAAAAAAAAAAAAAAGTGAAATAAGAAATTTGGAACAACAAAGAAAGTGCATATTTTAATGTATTTTCCGCTTGTTCGTGCATATTTCATAGTTTGATAGCGCATGAATACATGAATATTTTGAGTTTTTAATGTGCATGAAATTCTCGTCTCTAGTAATAAGATACTAAATATAACGCAATTCTTTACTCAACAGTGAGATTATTTGGTGAAGTTGTGATCCCACTTAACGTTCTATTTAATTAGATGAATGAACATTTAGTAGAAAAATGTTCTATTATATACAAAAACGTATTTACATAAAGATGAGATAATTTCAATAGTAATTCATTACTTAAGTTCTATAAACTACAGAACTGTTCAAAGACCATGGCATTAATTGTAATTGGAAACATTTAATTTTATTACAAACTAGCCGTAACCGTGCGCTCCGCTGCACCTGTTAGAAATAAATATAAAGTAATTACGTAATTAAAATAGGACATTTGATCCAGGGAACATTCGTGTTTGATAGAAGAATAAATCGTTTAATATGTTACTTAATTTAAATTGCATCCAAATAATTAAAATGCGATCACTTTGGTCCAGAGACACTCATTTGGTGCAATGACAATTCCTTTAACATGTTCCTTAATTTTTATTACATCCAACCATAGTTTAATGAAGATTGACATCATTTAGATTTAATGTGTATATTTTATTTTACTTGTTATAGGTTTCCATAGAATTATGGTAATAACTTAATTTTAACCCTTGTTTACTACGTATTCAGTAAATGGCGCTTGGCCCACTATGGTACTGAACCCTTCAAATAACTTAAATTATATGATATAATATTACATATTATATTATATTATATTATATTATATTATATTATATTATATTATATTATATTATATTATATTATATTATATCAGAGGTTACTGTAATAACATTATAGCATTATGTCCATCTAGAGAAACTACACTTTCCAATGGTGAATTAATAATTAGATAAAATAAGATAATAAATGTCTCCCATTGGAGGTAGCCCAGAAGGACTCAGTATACTCTCGTACAAGAATTTTACAATATTAAATGTTTACATAAATTTTGTAGAAGAAAATTAAAATAAACATATATGAATTATAAAGTGAAGAAAAAAAATTAAACAGAGTGAATATGATGACTCAGAATTTGGCAAGAGCGTTTCAAAACTGAAGTTATGATGTCAGCAGTAAGTGTCTGTGGTAGTTCAAAAGTCTTCCTGAAGCTTTGAAAGAACTTGGAAATCACACCACGAGCTCAAATAAGAAGATCAATTACCTCAATGTCTTCAAGCTGGTATTTTGCTTTAAAGTAATCAACTGCTGGCAGATAAATGTTGATTTTTTTTCTTTATTGACATCGGTTAATTTAGCTTCCGATATTACTTCATATAAACACAGAAACATTCTCTGTAGGCTATCTTTCATAACTTTCGATTGTTGCTGTCCAAGGCCCCTTATAGACGAAGTGATTTGTTTTTTAATTCATTACACGGCCTTAGATGGCAGTTATTTTAATTTTAAAACTCATTTATCTCATTAAATATCAGTCCTATCAAAATTTTTCAAGGAATAAAACTTATCGAAAATTATTTAAAGAAACTTTTGTTATGTAACATTTTTCACAAAAATCAATAATAAGCGAGATATTTCGATTTATTTAATTCAGCCTCCCTTATAACCCCCCTTTTAAATGATGTATTTTGAATGCCATATAGCCTAAAATCTAAGTTACAACGAACTTAATATATATTCCAATTTTCATCGAAATCCGTTCAGCCATTATCGCGTGAAAAGGTAACAAACATACAGACAGATAGACAGACAGACATACAAACAAAGATTTCAAAGAGCGATTTTCGGTTTCAGGGTGGTTAATTATATATGTTAGGACCAATTATTTTTGGAAAATCGAAAATTACCAGAAACATTTCGGCTACAGATTTATTATTAGTATAGATGTTATTAAGAGACAATGGATGCATGATATTGTGAAATGTATTAATTTTGAAACGAAAATACAAGACATATCAAGATATACTAGGGAAATCTGCACCAAAGCAGTTTTCTTGCATGAAACGCGATTATTGGAACAAGATCTACCTTAAATCAAGTGTAGATCAACTTTTGGTAATTTCTTGTCTGCAAGTATGTAAACAAGCGGAGTAGCTAATCTATACAATAATAAATCTGTAGCCAAAATTTTTTCTGGTAATTTTCGATTTTCCAAAAATAATTGGTGTTAACATGTATAATTAACCATCCTGAAACCGAAAATCGCTTTTTTGAAATTTTTGTTTGTATGTCTGTCTGTCTGTCTATCTGTCTGTATGTTTGTTACCTTTTCACGCGATAATGGCTGAACGGATTTCGATGAAAATTGGAATATGAATTAAGTTCGTTGTAACTTAGATTTTAGGCTATATGGCAATCAAAATACGTTATTTAAAAGGGGGGTTATAAGGGGGCCTGAATTAAATAAATCGAAATATCTCCCTTATTATTGATTTTTGTGAAATATGTTACATAATAAACGTTTCTTTAGAAATGATTTCTGATAAGTTTTATTCTTTGAAAAATTTTGATAGGACTGATATTTAATGAGATAAATGAGTTTTAAAATTAAAATAACTGCCATCTAAGGCGGTGTATTGAAATAAAAAACAAATGACTTCGTCTATAAGGGGCCTTGGAACAACAATCGAAAGCTATGAATCATAGCCTACAGACAATGTTTCTGTGCTTGTATGAAGTAATATCGGAAGCTAAATTAACCGATTTGTATAACTAATTATTATTTCATCATTGGAAAGTGTAGTTTCTCTGGATGGACATAATGCTATAATGTTATTACAGTAACTTGTGAGTGAATTGAGGACAGGTAAGATTGAAATAGCTTCTTATGCACAGAAAAACTTGATAGGTTATTCTGTATATTCATTTCCTGTATTTCTTAAAATAATGTTTATGAATATATTCATTTTTATCTCAGAGAATTAAGGAACAACGAGAGTGTATTGATTTAGTATGCAGTAATAGTACGTTAGCTTAGCAATCCATTATTTCATAATTCAAATTTTAACTATGCTCAATTGAATCGTGTTAAAATACATAAAATATATATGCAATAAATGCAATGCAAAAAATTGGGTAATGAGCCAAGCAGATTATGTTGCGCTGTTGTAAAAGCTGTTCCTCCTGAGATTCAAGAGCTCCCACAACAAATTAAAAACTTTCTAATTCGAGTACATCCGTTATCAACACACTTTTTACATAATATAATATAATATAATATAATATAATATAATATAATATAATATAATATAATATAATATAATATAATACTGTATAATATAATATATAATATAAACATAATAATAAATCTGTAGCCAAAATTGTTCTGTTAATTTTCGCTTTTCCAAAAATAATTGGTAATAACAATTAAGAAACATGTTAAAGGAATTGTCATTGCACCAAATGAGTGGTCTCTGGATCAAAATGATCGCATTTTAATATTTTAAATACAATTTAAATTAAGTAACATATTAAACGATTTATCTTTCTATCAAACACGAATGTTCCCTGGATCAAATGTCCTATTTTAATTATGTAATTACTTTATATTTATTTCTAACGGGTGCAGCGGAGCGCACGGGTACGGCTAGTGTGTAATAAGACGGGTATTAATCTGTAGCTGTGAGTACGCCCAGCGCTTTGGGATACATCCTGTTGCCGCGATCTCAGGAGATGCGGCAATATTGGGGTTAATAGTTGTGCCCGGGGATCTGTAACGTGTACGACGTGAGCGGGAACCTCTATGAACCGGAAACCCGATTATCGGAACAAGGTGGAAATGTTGGTTGTGCTAGAAAACATTACTAATGCAATTACTCCTTTCTCTTTTAACAAAAGGAGTTACTATAAAACCTTGTATTTCAGAACTTGCCCCTGGAAGGAAAGACTCCAGCTGCTTCTGATTTTTTTCTGATTCAGACATATTTTTTTGCATCAGTTTCATCCTTTTCCCACATCAAGTACTGTGATTGCTCGTCATTGACCAACTGTTCTCTCTACCAGAAACGTGCTAGATATTACCAGTGTTGAAGTACAGTAAGTGAATCTACAGGCCTAGTGCACCATTTTGATTATGCTGATTATGATAAGTGCGAAAATGTTAGCGTAAAAAACCATATTTAGGCCACAATATCTTTTTTGACCACAAATTCCACTAGAATTAATGATTGCACTAATGGTACAACAAATGATATTACACCCTCTTTCAAATATTTATCCTGGCTACGATTCAATAACCGTCGAACACTTCATTCGCTGTTTCTTTTGTTTCGAGTTCTCCACACTTCTATTCCACATTATCTTCGTTCCCGGTTTAACTACTTACCCTCCAATCACAATCTAAACACCAGGTCACAGGAGACCCAAATACTAGCAATTCCTTCTCATAGAACATCCCACTATTCATCCTCTTTTACTGTCTCAGTCCCCCGTGAATGGAATTCTCTACCTCACAAGATTATGGGAGTCAGATAATAACTACTTTCAAGAAAAGGCTGAACGATTTCATACGGACGCAGTCAAAGTGAAGTTATAATTATAATCATGATTGAGTTTAACAATTAATTATATTTAGGTATTATTATTATTATTATTATTATTATTATTATTATTATTGTTATTATTATTATTACATAATTATTTTATTGGTGTGTTGGGAAGATAAAAGCAATTGTCATTGTATTATATTAATTGTGTATTGTATTGTATTAATTATGTTTTGTTCATAGCAATGTAGTAATTTTATATAATACTAGTTAAATGGAAGAGAAGGCCGAATGGCCTTAACTCTGCCAGTTAAAATAAACAATTATTATTATTATTATTATTATTATTATTATCATCACATAATTATTTTATTGGTGTGTTGGGAAGATGAAAAGAATTGTCATTGTATTATATTAATTGTGTATTGTATTGTATTAATTATGTTTTGTTCATAGCAATTTAGTAATTTTATATAATACTAGTTAAATGGAAGAGAAGGCCGAATGGCCTTAACTCTGCCAGTTAAAATAAACAATTATTATTATTATTATTATTATTATTATTATTATTATTATTATCATCACATAATTATTTTATTGGTGTGTTGGGAAGATGAAAAGAATTGTCATTGTATTATATTAATTGTGTATTGTATCGTATTAATTATGTTTTGTTCATAGCAATGTAGTAATTTTATATAATACTAGTTAAATGGAAGAGAAGGCCGAATGGCCTTAACTCTGCCAGTTAAAATAAACAATTATTATTATTATTATTATTATTATTATTATTATTATTATTATTATTATTATCATCACATAATTATTTTATTGGTGTGTTGGGAAGATGAAAAGAATTGTCATTGTATTATATTAATTGTGTATTGTATTGTATTAATTATGTTTTGTTCATAGCAATTTAGTAATTTTATATAATACTAGTTGAGTGGAAGAGAAAGCCGAATGGCCTTAACTCTGCCAGTTAAAATAAACTATTATTATTATTATTATTATTATTATTATTATTATTATTATTATTATTATTATTTTTATTATCACAATTATTTTATTCGTGCGTTGGGAAGATATCACATCATGATAGATAAACGGAGACATACTAGTATAGTATATGTTCGAATTTTCATGGGTGCAGACTGTAATTCTGACCATTATTTGGTGATTTGAGAATTAAGAGAAAGATTATCAGTAGCCAAGCGAGTAGAGCAACAAGTTAATATGACTAAATTCAATATTTTGAAATTAAAGGAAGAGGAAGCTAAGCAAAATTATCAGGTCGAAATTTCGAATAGGTTTGCCACTTTAGAAATTTCCGACGAAGCTGAGAAAGAATTAGATGTTAATAGCGTGTGGGAAAATATCAGAGATAGTCTCAAAATTGCAGCTGAGCAGAGCATAGGTTATTATGAAACTAAGAAAAAGAAACCGTGGTTTGATGAAGAATGTTGCATGTTAGTAGAAAGAAGGAAACAGGCAAAATTGAAATTCTTACAGGATCCAGTTGAGGAGAAGAGAGAGATAATTATTTCAATGAAAGACGGGAAGCAAGTCGTATACACTTAGGAATAAAAAGAGAGGTTACTTGAAGGAAAAACTGAATGAGGTAGAAACAAATAGTAAGAATAAAAACATTCGAGATTTATATAAGGGTATGAAGGAATTTAAGAACGGATATCAGCCAAGGGTAAACGTGATCAAGGATGAGAATGGTGACTTCATTGCAGACTCTCCATCAATCCTAAACAGATGGAAAAACTATTTTGCGCAACTACTAAATGTAAATAGGCCAAATAGAAATGATCGGGACGAAATTGAAATACAAACTGCTGAGCCATTTATACCCGAACCCACGCTTTCAGAAGTCGAAATTGCGATAGAAAATCTGAAAAAGTACAAGTCTCCAGGTATCGATCAAATTCCAGCAGAATTAATACAAGAGGATGGAAGTGCATTATATAGCGAAATTTATAAACTGGTAATTGCTATTTGGGAAAAGGAAATTGTACCAGAACAATGGAAGGAGTCCATAAGCATACCTATTTTTATAAAGGGGGACAAAACCAACTGTGGTAACTTTCGAGGAATATCACTTTTGTTGACGTCGTACAAAATTTTGTCTAATATCCTTTTGAGAAGATCAACTCCGTACGTAGATGAAATTATTGGGGATCATCAGTGCAGTTTTCGGCGTAATAGATCGACTATTGATCAGATTTTTTGTATTCGACAGATAATGGAGAAAAAATGGGAGTATAAGGGTACAGTACATCAGTTATTCATAGATTTCAAAAAGGCATATGACTCGGTTAAGAGGGAGGTATTATATGATATTCTTATTGAATTTGATATTCCCAAGAAACTAGTTCGATTAATTAAAATGTGTCTCAGTGAAACATACAGCAGAGTCCGTATAGGTCAGTTTCTATCTGATGCTTTTCCAATTCACTGCGGGCTAAAGCAGGGAGATGCACTATCACCTTTACTTTTTAACTTCGCTTTAGAATATGCCATTAGGAAAGTGCAGGATAACAGGCAGGGTTTGGAATTGAACGGGTTATATCAGCTTCTTGTCTATGCGGATGACGTGAATATGTTAGGAGAAAATACACAAAAGATTAGGGAAAACACGGAAATTTTACTGGAAGCAAGTAAAGCGATCGGTTTGGAAGTAAATCCCGAAAAGACTAAGTATATGATTATGTCTCGTGACCAGAATATTGTACGAAATGGAAATATAAAAATTAGAGATTTATCCTTCGAAGAGGTGGAAAAATTCAAATATCTTGGAGCAACAGTAACAAATATAAATTACACTCGGGAGGAAATTAAAAGCAGAATAAATATGGGAAATGCGTGTTATTATTCGGTTGAGAAGCTCTTATCATCCAGTCTGCTGTCCAAAAATCTGAAAGTTAGAATTTATAAAACAGTTATATTGCCGGTTCTTCTGTATGGTTGTAAAACTTGGACTCTCACTCTGAGAGAGGAATATAGGTTAAGGGTGTTTGAGAATAAGGTGCTTAGGAAAATATTTGGGGCTAAGAGGGATGAAGTTACAGGAGAATGGAGAAAGTTACACAACGCAGAATTGCACGCATTGTATTCTTCACCTGACATAATTAGGAACATTAAATCCAGACGTTTGAGATGGGCAGGGCATGTAGCACGTGTGGGCGTATCCAGAAATGCATATAGAGTGTTAGTTGGGAGACCGGAGGGAAAAAGACCTTTAGGGAGGCCAAGACGTAGATGGGAGAATAATATTAAAATGGGTTTGAGGGAGGTGGGGTATGATGATAGAGACTGGATTAATCTTGCACAGGATAGGGACCAATGGCAGGCTTATGTAAGGGCGGCAATGAACCTTCGGGTTCCTTAAAAGCCATTTGTAAGTAAGTAAGTTGGGAAGATAAAAAGAATTGTCATTGTATTATATTAATTGTGTATTGTATTGTATTAATTATGTTTTGTTCATAGCAATGTAGTAATTTTATATAATACTAGTTGAGTGGAAAAGAAGGCAGAATGGCCTTAACTCTGCCAGTTAAAATAAACAATTATTATTATTATTATTATTATTATTATTATTATTATTATTATCACAATTATTTTATTGGTGTGTTGGGAAGATAAAAAGAGTTGTCATTGTATTATATTAATTGTGTATTGTATTGTATTAATTATGTTTTGTTCATAGCAATATAGTAATTTTATATAATACTAGTTGAGTGGAAGAGAAGGCCGAATGGCCTTAACTCTGCCAGTTAAAATAAACTATTAATATTATTATTATTATTATTATTATTACAATGCTGTAGTTGGGCCAAAATGCAGTTCGGAATAAATAATATTATGGTTCTACAGTTCCAGTAAAAATAATTTACAAAGATACTGAAAATATCTTTAGAAACCGCACATATGCACCACTCGTCCAGTACTGCAACAGACGCCATTCTGAGTGGAGAAAGTACTTAGAGATCAGATATGTCACGACCATGGTTAATAGTCTATGGATTCCAGTATAAGGTAGGCCTATTTTCACGAAATAATTACCAAAATTTTGACCAAGACTGCAACTGCATATTATGTGAGCACTGGAAACAAAAACTGTGGGAAAACCAAGTACTGCTCAGCACACGGCGGAACTTGATATGCATAGACCAACTCCTAGTAAAGGAAAGAAACTACCTACAATGATGTTTGCTCATATCCTAAATGCTGCTCTTCTTACCAGTATGCTTTTTTTGTTAAGGGAAATGAGCGGTTTGTTGTGAAAGGTGAGAGACTTGGATGTGCTGTGCGTTGTGAAGTTGATAAAATAAAATACAGTAGAACTTGGTTATAAAGACAGCCATGGGACCTTAAAAATTATGTTGTTATAAACGAGTGTCGTAGTAACAGAGATTCATATTATCAATCTAGTGAGGTGGAAAATGAAAAATAACAAACTTAAATAGAATTATTTTAGAGTTATGTATTGACTTTTAAGCCTAAAATGAACATAATAAAATACACGTAGGCCTACAATTATAAATACAGTATTCTCTATTAAAACAGTTTGTTCAGTACTCACCAAACTACTTTACTTATTCATTCATTCATTCATTCATTCATTCATTCATTCATTCATTCATTCATTCATTCATTCATTCATTCATTCATTCATTCATTCATTTATTTTATTCCATAGATCTTACATGAGCAATGAAGCTTTAAGATGTGGAACATGTCAACATTTTACAATATTACAATTACAATTTTTACAAATTTTTATAGTTTTACAATTTAGTAATTTTCTACAATTTTTACAATTTTGTACAATTTTTTTACATTTTTTTACATTTTGGCGAGATGTAGTGAGATGAGATGAGGTCCGAGGATTCGCCAAAATATTACCCGGCATTTGTCTTTTCGGTGGGGGAAACCTCGGAAAAACCCAACCAGGTAATCAAATCAAAGGGGGTAATCAGTCATTCTACGCTGTTGTCTTCTACTTGCCCAATACACAGTTTATAGGGCTAAATTACGTTCTCTGTTCATAATTTCAGTTGCAATTTCACTGCTCCCTTCCCTAGCTTCATAGAACATGTTCATAATTCTAATGGCTTCTAAAGCGTCACTCACTTCTTTTAGTGGCCATACTGCGTTAAAATGCGTGCACTTAGTAACAACTTTCTGTCGAAACTGATCTAATATCGCATGAATTCGAGCAGGTTACAATGGGATGGGGAATCCGCTGCATTCCAGAGGTCTATGACAGAAGGGGACTGTAAAGAATTTGTCAAGATCAGATTTCAACAAAATATTTCTTAAAATACTTTGGTTCTTAGAAAATCTTATTCCAAACTAAGGTTGAAAATGACGTTATATGCGAGGTAGACGCATATGCGTTTGTCGTATTAAGCAAGGTGGGAAAGCATATGTCTTACGGGGAATTAGTTGGGACCACAGAATATTTGACGTTATAGGCGAGGGGTCGCACAAAACGAGGTCGCTATAACCAAGTTCTACTGTACCATATTTATAAACATTTGCTATATGATGATTAAAATAAGTTAAAATTGGTCATATGGTGTATGGCATTGAAGTTCAAACAAGTGATGTGAACATATGGCAGCCGTGTCGAAAATGTGACTCACGAACACATTGTGGCTCGCAATGATAGCTGTGCATTTCTCTTACTTCCTGCCTTCCCCAACCCCCACCCTCTCACTCACTGGAATCAAACTCCGTTCCATTTGCTTATTTGTCTCTGACCTGCGAGTGGCGTATCGTCGCAATGTCTCTCTCGAAACCATGTACCTCTGCAAAAACGAAAATTTAAAGGAGGCTGGGATTACGCATTTTTTGCTGCCAATATGATGAGAATATCAAATGTATGATTTGTTCACAAGTATTACGAGGAAACTGTTGTGTAACATAAAACAGCATTATACTACATGTCACCCATGAAATATTAAAAGGTGAAGTATTATTATTATTATTATTATTATTATTATTATTATTATTATTATTATTATTACACCACAACATGTCAGACACTGTCGGACATTGTCTAGTTTCAAAAATAAATTAAAATTGCACTTTTTGAATTAGATTCCTTTCAATGAATTTAAATACTATTATAGTCACAATCATGCCATGGTATGAAAGAAAAATTTCACAACCTCGAGCGGGAATCGAACCTGCGGCTTCCTGTTCTCCGGTCAGGCGCTCTACCACTGAGCTATCGAGCTCGTCTCACGCCAAAGGCTTGGAATTATGCTTTCATACTGGCGACTCTGTTATAGAGTACTGTCCATAGCGTCTGATCTAGTCAGCACTGCTTATGGGTTGAAAGAAAAGGATAATTCCAAGCATTTGGCGTGAGACGAACTCGATAGCTCATTGGTAGAGCGCCTGACCGGAGAACAGGAAGTCGCAGGTTCGATTCCCGCTCGAGGTTGTGAAATTTTTCTTTCATACCATGGCATGATTGTGACTATAATAGTATTTAAATTCATTAATATGTCACATCAACGGACGTATATACGTCACCAAACATCGTAAGATGAAGATTAGATTCATTTCAGTTATAAGCCCTTTTCTCTGCCATAGTTTGTAAAAATATAGGCTATATATTTCTCTTTCCTTCCTTTCCCCTTTTGTTCTCTTTATCAGCCGATGAATTTATTATCATAGCCTTTTTATCGTGAATTTTATTTAATTTTCTTATTTCTTTTCTTTTTTATTATTATTTTATTACATTCCATTTTTGATATATTCTTCCTTACGTTTTTCCATATTAACCATTTGTACTAAATGAGTTGCTTTCACTATATTCCAATGTATTTTACTTTCTTTTTTTTCTATTATGGTATTACGTTGTTTAGTGTCGATTTTATTATGCTATTATTATTATTTTTTTTTGTAATATGTTAGTACCGGTATTCTGTTCTTTAACTTTTTGTTAAATTTTAACTGCTTGTATGCTTTGTGACTTGGTAGAGTGTAAGAGAAGGCCCTATGGCCTTAACTCTGCCAGTATAAATAAAGAATTATTATTATTATTATTATTATTATTATTATTATTATTATTATTATTATTATTATCATCATCATCATCTCCGTACGTCGATGCTTTTTCAGTAGATGTACGAATAATCCCGTTAGATCTTCAATTTAAACTCACAGATTTACAATGTGATGTTAAATGAACGCTAGATGTAAGGACCTGACAAATGTTGAACTTTTCAAATCTTTGTCAAAAAATAAATATCCGAAGCTTCGTTCTATCGCTTGCTCTGTTGAAGCCATGTTCGCTACAAGTTACGTTTGTGAAAAATTATTTTCAACAATTAAAACAGTAAAAACCAAATTTAGATCACGACTGACAGATAAATACCTTCGTGATCAACTACGAGCGGCAGTAAGTGACATAATTCCTGATTTTGAAACTCTGTCGCAGAGATATTCTGAAGACAATTAATAGATTGTGATAATGTGTCCCATGTTTTTTTGTTCATTTCTTTCTTCGTTACACGTACTAAACATTAGTTTGTAACCTTATACTGTATAAAATTATATGTAAGTGCTTGACATAAGGAAAATGAAATCCGTTAATAGCCAGACAGTTGCTTCACTTCCCCTTCGGGTGTCTGCCTACCTCCATAGGTGCTATGCACGTTGCAGGTTACACAGTGGCTCGGCGCACGATGACATTTTCGCCACGGCTGACATATGGCATAAGTATGCACAGTAGAAAACAGTGAAACACAACGAAAGAATGTAAGTCTGTTGTGTGGACTGTTAGTTTTGTAATGTGAAGTAGTACAAACTCTTCCTTGGGAAGTACATTACATGTTGCGTCTTTCAGTGAAGCCCTACGGACTGCAAGTCGAACGAAAGTTATTATTGTGGCAGCCTACTGTGAGTTGATTTCGTTCAATGCAAAATAATGAAAATATGTTAATTCATCATAAGATCGTTAATTGTGTATGACAGAAACTTACATGTTGTACTAGAGGCTTAGTAGTGGATGCATGGCGTGAAGCAGCTCGACTGAAAGACGCAACGTGTTTACAAACTGCGTGTGGCGTTACGAGACAAGGGTGGGTGGAATGGGGTGAACAATAAAAGATGGTGGGGTTATATTGAGGGAACAAAGTTATGGAGGTTTATGTTTGTAATTGATAAGATATTTTATTCATAACTATTGGAAAGTATTCATATCTTGTTACTAACGGTTTTTACGATCTGATGATGGCATACCATGCCCAAAACGTTCATCTGTTATTTTTTTATTAATTTTATTGGATTATTCTATGACGCTGTATCAACATCTAGGTTATTTAGCGTCTGAATGAAATGAAGGTGATAATGCCGGTGAAATTAGTCCGAGGTCCAGCACCGAAAGTTACCCAGCATTTGCTCATATTGGGTTGAGGGAAAACCCCGGAAAAAACCGCAACCAGGTAACTTGCCTCGACCGGGATTCGAACCCGGGCCACCTGGTTTCGCGGCCAGACGCGCTGACCGTTACTCCACAGATGTGGACTCATCTGTTATTTTTTATTGGGTTATTTTACGACGCTGTATCAACATCTAGGTTATTTAGCGTCTGAATGAAATGAAGGTGATAATGCCGGTGGAATGAGTCCGGGGTCCAGCACAGAAAGTTACCCAGCATTTGCTCGTATGGGTTGAGGGAAAACCCCGGAAAAAACCTCAACCAGGTAACTCGCCCCGACCGGGATTCGAACCCGGGCCACCTGGTTTCGCAGACAGACGCGCTGACCGTTACTATACAGGTGTGGACTCATCTGTTATTGGCCCTCTATGTATTGTGATGTACGTATGTGAATAAATCACATGTAATTTTAGATAAGCTAAACAAGACGGCATATACAGGGACATCATTTTATTTTTACTAACATTTTTAATATTAACCTGTCTATATCTTTGGATTAAAGGTCTAGAACCGGAAACACCGCTTGCTCCCCCTTCCAAGACTGTAGTTCGATGAAACTGGCGTAAAATACAAATCACTTTACTAGGTATAGGAGGGAAGAAGAGTAGTTCATTTATGTAAACTAGGAAATATCGCAATTTGGAGTTTGATAATTTTCATTAGGTTTTTGTTTAATCAAAATACAGTACAGTAATAACAATAAGTGTTTTTACTCACGAACTGAGCTATCCATGCGGATGTATTCATTATGCAGTGTATATTATACTGTCTACAGCACATTAGCATACAATAGAGGGAATGAAGTTAAATTGAAAAATAATCATAATATGGAAATTTAAACACATTTTTGAAAATGGTGGGCGTTCATTTCGATAAAGGCTTCAGTTCTTTTGTGCATATTATCGCACTATAGACTATTGTACTTATTTCCAATTACCAGTTTAGTCCTTCGTACTAGTAACTCATGTTGAAATAATTCTGTACCTACTCTATAAAAGAGTACCTTACGTACTATGAATTCAGTCTTCACTTCTGCCCGACCCGAAAAGATAAATGTACTCAGCCATGCTATCTACAGTCCGTCCAAGTGGTTTTGTCGCAGGGTCATAGAAAGGAGGGAAATCTCGTGACAGTTAATTACTTAACGAGGCCCTTTTGTTTAACTTATTTTAAATAGTTGTATAATATTACGCAGACGTCCAATTCCTAACAGAAATTAATGTTTTCAGAAAAGAGCTAAGACAGCCCAGCCACTAGCTTTTACAGAGGGGCGAGCAGAAGTGGGTGAGGGGAAAACGGGATGCGACGTAGGCAAACGGACGACAGTACCTGTGCGAAAATATGATGCAGTATTTAAAGCTCTTTCGTCACTGGAAAACGCGAACATATTTCTGGAACGTACTATACTCACTAACTCAGTACTATTTACTATGAACTGCATATGCGGTCTTGGTTCTGTGTGAAGGCCGATTGGAATTTTACTAGTAGAGGGGTGGGAATGAAGTACATTAAAAAACTCAAGTACAATAAAAATTGAAGTAAAATGAAATGATATCCCTATATAATCTTAATATATTTAACTTTAACAGCTATTGCTCTTTCAGATTCATGCCATCGATTCATGTTTCTGGCATACTATCAAATATCTTAGGTACTACAATAATACCGGACAGCTATATACTAGCAGCATTGGCGTGAGTGCGAAATATCGTGGACCTGACATCTAGCGGAGCGTGATGGAATTACGTCCACATATACAAATATTAACATAGCGGGATTCTGACTATTGTTTAAAACGTGAGTTACTAATGTGGAGTAATATATGAAACACTTAAGAAATGTTGATTAATATATTTAATGTACAATTATTATCTTATATAAAAGCTGCATATTATGAGAAATATTGCATACTTCATATTACTTTCCGTAATTAATTGTTACACATTTTTTCTTTGGTTTAGTAAGATAAAATCAATTCTGATATTAGGAATGAATTTACAATAATGCTTTATATACGCATTGCTGACAACTGAAAAGATAAAATTGATAGTAATCTTATGCTTGTAATAATTAGTAAAGGTATGTGGACAACAATAAAACTTAATTTCATAAAACCTTAAAATTTCCAATACATTTTAACTTCTATTCATTTATTAGGTCTAGATAAAAAAACCCAATTTGTATTTTTCTATCAACACAAAGGCGAAGAAATTAGGGCTACTAGAGAATGTTGTTGACTCACGTTTTATGATCCCTCGGAAATCGAAAGTACGCTTTGGAGCAATTTGTAATGCTGTAATTTTATAGCAATTATAAACAGCACATAATATACACCCTGACATTTTAACATAGCACTAATTAATAAAACTATTAACTAGCCCAGCAACAATATACTTTGCAGTTGATTACAGCTTGTTTCCCGAGTATCACCACACCGGCCGCCTAGGTAGCAGTACCAGCGTCGTTCGCACGTAAAATTGCTAGCTGTCCGGTATTATTATAGTAAGGTATTTGGTACTATTGTTAAACATATGACGGTCAAACCAGCGTATAGATAATTATACAGTATGGACACTTCGCATCGGTACCTTTGATGTAGCAGGACTGATTTCAGTGACCTTCAAACCAGTTTGAGCGTGAGATTCTGCTTTCTCCCTGGAGTTGGCACTGACATCACACCAGCTAGCAGACGACACAGCGGAAACATAACACATACAATTAATACATCTAGGTACATTATGTACTCTAATAAAATAAGATA